>NC_045541.1:30047709-30350209 GCF_009769535.1 Thamnophis elegans | reverse complement strand
TCATTTTATAAATCTATTCTTTCTTTTTCTTGGCATCCATGGTATTCTAGGATGTTTTTTTTCCCCAACACTGAATTTCAAAAGTATCAGTACTCTTCTAGTCCAATTTTTGCTTCCATTATCTTTCAAAAAAAAGGCACTGCCTGTGTAATTTGAATCTTTGTAGGTATAGACACATCACAGCAATTGCCCAAAATGTTCCTTGCTATTGTACCAAGTATTATGCTTTGGTATAATCCTTGATGGCTCCTTTAGTCAATTCTAAAAAAACAGAAGCTATGCACCACTCCAATACCTCCACTATCAATGTTTAAAGCTGGCTTCTGTACCTCTTAGTAGATTCTCCTTTATATTTAATTTTACATACATTAAAATATCAATTCAAATATTCCAATATTACAGTAGCATCCCATATGATCTTCAATTGAAAGGTTATTCATGAAATGTTCCATAGAAGATGTTTTTTTATCAATTTGCTAAATAATAAAAGGGTGGCGATCTAAACTAAATTCAGGGTGTAAACTGTTCCAAACTGAAGGAGCTACCACTAAGACAAGAAAAGATATAGATAATCCATTTATTTCTTCATTCTTGGAGATCAACCACCTTCCAAACAACCATATCAAGAAATATGGTGGCATGGAGATTGGCAGATAATTCTCAGGACAATTTATGATAGGACAATTTAAGGAGATAGACGTCTATCTTCTTCTATACTCCTACTCTTAGCGATGCCCTCTTCTGGAGCTCTTCACAAGCCAAAGAGAACCTCTGGAACAGTGACCTCAGAAAGCCTGTTTGGGAATGACTTTTATCAAGAGTTCCAGCTGTCTTCCCGCAGAGTTAAAGCAGGCTTCCCATTCAGCATCTTCTTAATTAGTGAGAAACTTTCAAGCACAAGAAACCAGGAGCTGAATAGAGTACTACAAGTTTATTTCATTCTACCTGAATGAATTACTAGATCAGAATCTGATCTAGTAATGGTCAAGGCAAATTGGTGCTAGATTGTAATAAGAGGTACAGAAGTCAGCGAAATTCATGTGAGAGAGTGTGTGTAGACTTGGGTCTCTTGTGGGAGCATAGCAACTCAAAACTAATGACGCTTTTCACCAGGTCCTCGAGTTAAGCCTGGTCATCACCTACAAAACTTCCCCACGCAACATCTGAAAACAATTGGATGCATGAGGAGTTTAGAGTAGATTGACTTAATAGGTAATTTCCTTCTATAGAAATTGGTGGTGACTATATCAAAGTAACTAGATTAGTAAAAAAAAAAGTTTTCCCACTTTGCATTAGTTTGTAAACTGTTTATCCCCTCCTTCAAATGGGCTTTTATTACTCGTTAACTGGCAGAAGAACTTAAATTTGGACCAACCATTTGAGCAGGTTATCTATTTGAATGTATATTGTTCCTGCTTATTAATGGGGGGAGGGTATGCTGCGGTGGAAATTGTTTTAAAATTTGGTAGCCTACCTTTGGAGAACTCCTCAAATCCTACCTTTCAATGGAAATAGTATTTCATTCATTTCATTTCATTTTATTAAGTTTGTATGCCACCCTATTCCCGAGAGACTCAGGGCGGCTAACAATAAAAAGGGAGGGGATACAAAAAAAAACAATTTAAAATTCTACAACAGCCGTAACCTTGAATGGGGCTGGATAGTTCAACAGCCCCAGGCCTGCCGGAACAGCCAGGTCTTAACTGCTTTGCGGAAGGCCGGAAGGGTAGTAGGGGTCTGGATCTCCACGGGGAGATCGTTCCAGAGGGCTGGAGCAGCCACAGAGAAGGCCCTCCCCCGAGGAGTCGCCAGCCGACATTGGCCGGCAGATGGAATTCGGAGGAGGCCTAGTCTGTGGGATCTAATAGGTCTTTGGGAGGTGACTGGCAGGAGGCGGTCTCTCAAGTACCCAGGTCCGATACCATGTAGGGCTTTAAAAGTAACAACTAGCACCTTGAAGAGTGTCTGGAGACCAATGGGCAGCCAGTGCAGCTCGCGGAGGATAGGTGTAACATGGGTGTACCGAGGTGCACCCACAATCGCTCGCGCGGCTGCGTTCAAGTCTTTGAACACTCTTCAAGGGCAGCCCCATGTAGAGCGTGTTACAGTAATCCAGTCTTGAGGTGACGAGGGCATGAGTGACTATCCAGTCCAGGTAGGGCCGCAATTGGTGCACCAGGCGAACCTGGGCAAAGGTCCCCCTGGTCACAACCAACAGATGATGTTCTAAAGTCAGCTGCGGATCCAGGAGGACTCCCAAATTGCGGGCCCTCTCTGAGGGGCATATAATTTCACCCCCCAGGCTGAGAGATGGAATAGCTGGACCATCTTTGGGAGGGAACATCAATAGCCACTCGGTCTTGTCGGGATTGAGCGCCAGCTTGTTTGTTCCCATCCAGACCCTGACAGCCTCCAGGCACTGGCACATCACTTCTACCGCTTCACTGAGTTGGCACAGGGCGGACAGATACAACTGTGTATCGTCCGCATATTGATGATATTTAATCCCGTGCCGGCGTATGATCTCACCCAGCGGCTTCATGCAGATGTTGAATAGGAGGGGGGACAGGACAGAACCCCACGGCACCCCATAGTTGAGGGGCCTAGGGGTCGATCTCTGCCCTCCAACCAACACCGACTGCGACCTGTCCAAGAGGTAGGAGGAGAACCACCAAAGAACGGTGCCTCCCACTCCCACCTCCCGCAACCGTCGCAGAAGGATACCATGGTCGATGGTATCGAAGGCCGCTGATAGGTCAAGAAGCACAAGGATAGAGGAGTGACCCTATCCCTGGCTCACCAGAGATCATCGATCAGCGCGACCAAAGCAGTTTCCGTGCTGTAACCAGGCCTGAAACCGGACTGAAAGGGATCCAGATAATCGGTTTCATCCAAGGACCGTTGGAGTTGAAAGGCCACCACTTTCTCAACAACCTTCCCAACAAAGGGGAGGTTGGAGACTGGACGATAGTTACTCAAGATGGCTGGATCCAGAGAAGGTTTCTTCAGGAGGGGTATCACCACCGCATCCTTTAGGAGGTGCGGGAAGGACCCCTCCCAGAGAGAGGTGTTAACTATCGTCTGGATCCAGCCACATGTCACCTCCCTGCTGGTCGAGACCAGCCAGGAGGGGCACGGGTCCAGTATACAGGTGGAGGCACTCACCGCTCCCATGGCCTTGTCCACTTCCTCAGGAGCGACAAGTTGAAACTCGCTCCATAAAATTCGCTCAAGACCTTCCCCCCTTTATCGGTGGCTAGGGGGGGAAAAAAACCTTGGAAATGAAAAATGATATACTTATGCTTTAATTGAAGAAGTTGAATGATGATATAACTATGCTGTGAAATAATCTAACAATGATACAATGAAAAATTAATATAAGGTCTGGTGATATAATGTATAATGTTAAGAACGTATTATAATGATATTTCGCTGTTGATATACAATTTTAACAAGGGAATAATTGAAAACTGGTATATATATGCAGTGACGTTTTGATGAAAAATGAAGGAATAAGATCTCTGTTTGAAGGTATGAAATACAAGAACAATAATGAACATAAGTATATTTTCTGAAAAAAATAATACTAATGTTAACTGAATATAAATTGTAGAATGAAAATGAGGTTTTTAATTTTACTAGATGAAAAGTTTGAGATAGTAAATATTATTCGAGGATGTGGATGTTAAAACACTTGTAACCAAACGACATGTTGCATGTGATGATGGGTTTTTTTCTTTTTTTTAAATTTTATTTTATTGTTGTGTCTATTAAATATATAACAGAGAGATACGGGTTGTGTATGTGGGGGCAAACATAGTTGGGATGGACTGCCACAGGTAGGGGAATAAGAAACGATACTAAATTATAATCTATTAAATGAAACAATGAATGTATAAGACTGATAAATGTTAAAAGACCTGTAACCAAACGACATACTGTATGTGATGATGGGCTTGGTTTTTTTTTTTTTTTATTATTATTATTTTTTTGCTTTTCTTTTTCTATTGTTGTGTGTATATGTTGTCTATGTAATAAAAATAAAAAAAATTATATATATTTAAAAAAAAAGACCTTCCCCCGGTACCTCGGCTGGTATCGTGCAATTGGAGTCCAGATCTGTCCGAATCCGAGCGACTTTATCCGTTAGAAACTGAACAAATTCCTCAGCCCTACCTTGTAAAGGGTCATTCGCATCCCTCCCTTTCAAGAGGGAGCGAGCTATTCTAAACAAGGCAGCTGGGCGCGATCCAGTGGATGCAATAAGAGCGGCAAAATGCACAGATTCCGCCACCCGTATTGCCACGAGATAGGTCCTGATAAAGGCTCTCATCAGTGCTCGGTCTGACTCGGAGTTACTGGCCCTCCAGCGGCGCTCTAGGCGTCTCTTTTGGCGCTTCATCTCCCGGATTTCCTCAGTAAACCAAGGAGTATAGTGTAGTATAGTATAGATAGATATACATAGTATAGATAGCGTGACACATTAATAACAGAAGATACAGCTACAACCAGTTAACCTAAATACTTTGTGCCAAAGGGGGTGGGGGAGGGAGGAAGTGGCTTTGTTATTTATTTATTTACCATGTGGCATTGTTACATTAGCCAGGAGACTACAATGCTAATACAGATAGTAGTTGGGCTGCCTAACACTGCTTGCCCTCTTGGTTCATGTTTGTGCACTTTTCAAGGTGCGCCACAGGGGGCGAGCTAGCTCCACACCAGTGACTCTATTTCTACAACTAATTCAAGTTAAAGACCAACCCAGAGGCAAAACCCAATAGCTGGAATTTAACTCCTGATTTAAGGGTCAGGCAGGATGAATGCACAATCAGCTAGGGTGAAATGAAAAAAGAAAACTGAAAAGTATGTGATAATTGAAAGCTATAGAATAGGTTTTTTTTTAAAGAAGCATTGGGAAATAATAATGAAATAAAAATGTATTTTACAGTAATAAATAATGGAAAGGACAAAGGAATGGAATGGAAAATGAAACAATGATTGAAGAGGTTAAGCTTCTTAGACTCAAGAAGTAGATTCTTCTCTTCTCTTCTGAAGACTCAACTGAAATCAGGGTTCAGAGTGTAAAATAACCAGGATTGTTGCTAAACAATTGAAGAAGTTGCAGCATATGTCCACAGATACTTTGAAAGCATAAAGGCGCTATAAAGAGTAACTGAGAAACAACACGGTACAAGTCATGATTCAAGATTCAGTATTCATTTCCCTAATGTGCTGATTGGAGACTCTCTGGGATCATGATTTGAAAGTAGACTTCTTAATTATGTGTCTGTACTTTTTCCCTCTTCTCTGCTGTTCTGGGCCTCTGGACGAGCATCCCATTGAAGCTTACAGTACGTGGCTACTACATGGCTGATTTTTAGGAAAGCTTTGAAAACCTGAGTCTTTCAACAAGCCTTGGGCCAGAGTGATTTGAGGCTGCATTTTTGAGATTGATTGTGTTTGTGCATATTGTTTCCCTGTTTAATTATTGTGACTGTTACTATTGATCATTTTCAGACTTTTGCTTTGACTTTTAAAATATATCTATTATGTGGAATTGAGGCAACTTATAAATTGATTAAATAAACAAAACTCTGGGGCTTTCTAGAAAGAAATAAAAGTTTTAAAGGGATACCTTCTACTTTTTGGAGTTTCTTCAGTATAACAGAATAAAATAGAATGGAATGGAATGGAATTCTTTATTGGTCAAGTGTGATTGGTGTATATACTCTCAGGGTACATAAAAGGAAAGACACATTTGTCAAGAATCATAAGGTACAACACTTAATGATAGTCATAAAGTACAAATAAGCCATCAGGAAACAATCAATATCAATATAAATCATAAGGATACAAGCAACAAAGTTACAGTCCTGAAGTCATATGTGGGAGGAGATGGGTGATAGGAAGGATGAGAAGACTAATAGTAACAGTAGTGCAGTCTTAGTGAATAGTTTGATAGTAGTGAGGGAATTATTTGTTTAGCAGAGTGATGGCGTTCAGAAAAAAACTGTTTTTTTTTTTTTTTATGAGAACTTTTTTATTTTTCTTTAAAAAAAACAAACACAAATATGTCATCATTTGTCAATCATTAAGACATTGAAATACAATTTTTTTTTGTTGTGTGTACCCCTCCCTCCCTCCACCCCCCCATCCCCCCTCCTCCTTCCCCCCCCGACTTCCCAGAACCCGTACACGGTATGGATTTTTAACTAACACAGTCTAAAATCTATTGAGAAAAAAGAAATAAAGAAATTAATGACATTCTAGATTGAACTTAGCTTCTTCTTACTGAACTAACTTTTAACAGTTTAAATCATTTCTGATCTTAAGCATAGGCTAACTGGAATTTCTTAGTCCCGTATTTATTTTGTATATAGTCAATCCATTTTTTCCAGTCTCGTTTATATCTCTCATTTGAATGATCTTTGAGATATGCCGATATTTTAGCCATTTCAGCTAAGTTTGTTACTTTCAATGTCCATTCTTGGATTGTAGGCAAGTCTTCCTTCTTCCAATATTGCGCCACCAACAGTCTTGCTGCAGTTATCAGGTGCAGAATCAAATTGGTCTCTACCACTGTAAAATCAGTACATATACCTAGTAAAAATAACTGAGGAATAAACTTTATCCTTTTTTTAAAAACATTTTGCATGACCCACCATATTTTTATCCAAAATGCCTTAACCTTTTGGCAGGTCCACCATATATGATAATATGTAGCATCGAGAGAACCACACCTCCAACATTTAGGCTGTACATTCGGATACATAGAAGCCAACTTTTTAGGATCTAAATGCCATCTATAAAACATCTTGTAAAAATTTTCTCTCAGATTTTGAGCTTGTGTAAATTTCACATTTCTTACCCAAATTCTTTCCCATGTATCCAACATTATTGGTTCCTCAATATTTTGAGCCCATTTTATCATACAATCTTTAACTAATTCTGTTTCCGAATCCATCTGTATTAATACATTATATATCCTCTTTATATGCATTAAGCTTTGATCTCTTATTTGTTTAAACAGATTATCCTCAACTTGAATAAAGCCAATTTTTTGATCTATTTTCCACCTAGCCTGTAATTGCCCATACTGGAACCATGTTTGAACTACCTTCTCCTCTTTTAATACCTCTAAAGATTTTAATTGTAATACCCCCCTTTCCGAGGTAAGAAGCTGTCTGTAAGTAAATCTGTCCTGTTTTTGTGCTGTATTCATATTTTCAATTGCATGTCTAGGAATTGCCCACATGGGTATCTTGTCATTTAATTTATATTGGTATTTCTTCCAAACCCGCAATAAAGCATTTCTCAAAATATGACTTTTAAAGTTCTTATCCAATTTTTTGTTGAATAACAGGTAAGCATGCCAACCAAATACCAGATCGTGTCCCTCAATGTTCAATATTCTATCATTGGTTAAATGAATCCAATCACTAATTACAGATAATGCCACTGCATCATAATATAGTTTTAAATTAGGTAGTTTCAATCCTCCTCTCTCGCGTACATCTTGCATTATTTTCATCTTTACCCTCGGCTTCTTTCCTGCCCACACAAATTTGTTGATACCCTTCTGCCATTCTAAAAGGTTCGCATCTTTTTTAAGTATAGGTAACATTTGGAAAAGAAATAAAAATTTTGGTAAAATGTTCATTTTCACTGCCGCTATCCTGCCCAGCAAAGATAAGTGCAATTTCTCCCATTTTTTCATCTCTGTCTGTATGCTATGCCAAAGTGGTTCATAATTATGCTTATATAATTTCCCATTTGAAGTTAAAATGTTAACTCCAAGATATTTGACTTTTTTAACTACCTCACATCCTAGCATCACTCCTAATTCTTCCTTTTGTTTAATATTCATATTTATAGCTAATATTTTGGTTTTTCCTAAGTTTATTTTAAAGCCAGACACTTGACCATATTGATTAATCGTATTCATTAAAACCATACTGGATTCCTGCGGTTGTTCCAATATTATGACCAAATCATCCGCAAAAGCGCGGACTCTATATTCTTGCTGCCTAATCTTGATCCCTTTTAAACCATCCAAGCCCCGTATTTTATTCAACAATACTTCCAAAGTTATAATAAACAATAATGGGGACAAAGGACAACCCTGTCTTGTACCTTTTCCAATTTGAAAAGAGTCTGTTAAACTTCCATTGACTATGATTTGTGCTGTTTGCTGTTGGTATATTGCTTTAATTGACTGTAAAAAATTATCTCCTATCTGCATTTTTTGCAATATCTTCAGCAGAAATTGCCAGTTAACTCGATCAAAGGCCTTCTCAGCATCCAAAAATATAAACGCAGCAGGGATCTGGTTGTTCTTTCCCAAATATTCTAATGCATTAATAATTAATCTGACATTACTTTTCATCTGTCTCCCTTGTATAAAACCTGTTTGGTCCGTATGTATCAATTGTTGAATGACCAACATTAACCTATTTGCTAATATTTTAGTAAAAATTTTATAATCTACATTCAGTAATGAAATGGGTCTATAATTTTTGGGTTGAGTAGTATCTTGATCTTCTTTGGGTATCAAAGATATAAACGCTGTCTTCCAAGATGGAGGGACTTTACCTTCCGTTTGAATCATATTAAATAATTCTCTAAGAGGTTCTACCATTTCTAACTGTAAGTTTTTGTAGTAAACCGCTGTCAAGCCATCTGTACCTGGTGCTTTCCCTGGCTTTAATTGCTTAATTACCTGCAGGATTTCCCCCGAGGTTATTGGTTGATTCAATTTTTGCCTGTGTTCTTCTCTAACTGAAGGTATTTTCTCCTTGTCTAAATATTTGTCTATGTCTAAACCATTAATTTTATCCCCTTTATACAGTTCTGTAAAAAATTCCCAGAAAGCCTTTTGAATCTCTTCCTGTTGGAACACCTCCTTCCCTCTGTAAATCAGTTTAGATATATTTCGAGTTTTCCTTTTTTTCCTAATCTGATAAGCTAACCATCTGCCAGGTTTGTTTGCATTACAAAAAGTATTGTGTTTTGCATATAATAAATTAGTAGCTACCTGGTCAGAGATCAACATGTCTTAAACTGTTTAAGATAATGAAATATTTTCTTCCTCTTCTGTGGAGAGTTCAGTCCGTTGACATTCCATGTTAAAATCTTAGTTGTCATCTTTGGTTGGTTGAAGCATTTTTAGAGCTTCCTGCACGGCCTGTTTAACCTTAGGTCTAGCTCCTCCCACTGCTTCCAGATTTGTTGTTGTAGTTCCTTGATCGATGGCCGATGATTGTTGATGCTGTTGCCTCTTAGCTTGTTTCTCCATACGTCTAGTAGTCATGCGGCTAGGTCTTGGTTCCATAGCACCTTGCACTTCTAGAGAAGAGAGATGCTCCATCTTGTCTGGTGGTTGTGTAGTTTGCTGTCTATCCTGTCCTTCTTGTGGTCTTTCTCTAGGTCCAGATGGTGCAGGGTGTCCGGCCTTCAATATATTATAATAAAAATCTCGGGCTTTCCATACAGAGTTGAGGCGGTACCTTTGCTTATCAAATGTAAATATGATGCCAAATGGTGCATCCCATCTATACTGTATCTGACGATTTCTGAGTTCTTCGACCAAAAAAGCGTAGTCTCTTCTGGCTCTTAACATTTGAGGTGGTATCTCTTTCAAAACAGCCAGGTCTTGACCGCCAATTTGAAGCTTAGTGTTATAAGACGCTTGCAGTACCATATTTCTGAACTCTCTTGTAGTAAAATATATAACGATGTCTCGAGGAAGCTGCTTCTGCTTTGCCAGCCAGGAGTTAACGCGGTAAGCTTTGTCAATTTGCCAGCCTTGGTTGGTCCCTGGTCTTCCCATCAGGCGGTCAAAAGCTTCCGATAGGATCTGTTTCAGGTTCTCCTGTTTCTCCTCACGCAGCCCCCTTACTCTTAATGCGAACTCCATTTGTCGGTACTGTATCATAATAATTTCTTTTTCAGCATTTTCCACTTTTTGTTCCACCACCTCTGTTTTCAATGTCAAGTTAGCATTGGCATCATTAAGAACCTCTAGAGTATCTTCCACTCCAGAAATATGTTCTGTTAATACAGTTACAAGACACAGCATGTCGTCTCTAATTTTATCAACCTTAGCCTCAAATTTCTCATACAACTCCTGTTTAAGTCCTTTTATTTCACTTTTAATTTCACTTTTAATTTCTTCTTTCATTTCTTTTATTTCCTCTTTTCTCTCCTCTCTATTATCTCTAAATTTATCTTCCATTTTAATTGTCTGTGCATTAAGAGCCTCGCTTAGATTACTCAGAAAAAAATCTTTCGTTAACACATCCCCAGCAGGGGGCGTAGGAAGCGGAGGCTGCAGCTTTGTACCAGGCACTGAGGATGTGCCCCTGGAAGTAGAGGGTGACGACTTCAAGTTAATATTTGGTTTTGAGGCCATTTCAAAATTTGTCTGCCTGCAGTTAATAAAACTCTATTGCCTAAATATGCAGCTTTAAGTAAAGAGGCTTTTATTTTGAAGTTTAAGGCTTGGCAAAAGTTTCAGTGAGTAAACATTGTAACAAGACCGTTCAACAGATTCATCACCATTTAACTTCCAAATAAGCAAAGTTAATGAAGGAGTAAAATTCTTCTATTGTGAAACCAAAACATGTGATAAGCTATCTCTTTTGTTTTGAATTCTTTTGAAGTCTTGTGAGAATTAGCAAAAAGTGTTCGTTATTACCGGAGAAACCAGCCTGCTCGGCGCCATTTTAAAAGCCTCTGAGTAAATAATTTTTCGGAGGAGAAAAAGAGAAGAAGCTAAAATGTTGATAAGCAATTATTGTCCTCGCAGTAAACGGATTCAGCTCGTGATAAGATTAAATCAAACAAAACTTAGAGCAGAGTGGGAGAGACCTACTTTGTCCTGCACAAGGCAGTTTGAAGTTCCCAGCACGGACAGCCGTTCTGCCTTGGGCTAGCCCCCCTTTCCTTGCAAGCACAAAAGCTGCAAAAATCGAAGAGCATTTGCCAGCAAAACAGTTTCTTCTTTCCCTCTTGCCTGAAGGATAAGAAAACCTGATAAGACGTCAGATGGAAGATCCTCTAATCAGGTACGTAGCCAGGAATTCGGAGGCAGCTGATTTTTTGCTGCTTCCACCAGTAAGCTCCTCCCAGGAAGTCCCAGAAAAAAAACTGTTTTGTGTCACATTGCACATGGTCCAAATTCAAACTTTTGGAGTGAAATTGGACATCTCAATCCTCCTGGCTAAATTTGAAATGATCTGGTTTCGCTCAGAACTTCTAATCCAAGGTACCTTGTTGAAATTTACTATTATAGTAGCACAACGGAGTGGGGTTGTTAAATCTGCTGCCATACCTTAGCCATACTAAGGACAAACAACTTGCTAGTTCTAAAGAGAAGCATATAGGGCCCTATAAAGAACAAATGTCTTATTGTCTTAAGATATGGAAAAACAAAACAATCTTGTTCCCTGTAAACAAATCTTAAGAAAAGCCGGTCAAGATACACAAGTGCTTGTTTCCATTCATAGCCTGCAACTCTGCCAGAACTAGCTGAGAATATATGGGATATTTTCCAGTATTGTACATCATTATAGTAGAAGTTATTGTTTTCCTCATTAGCGCTCTAGATCTGTACATTACTTCCATTGCAGGTCATGACCTTAATGCTGACAGTCCATTCTTAACTCACCCTTTGGTGCTTAGGCATTGCGGCAAATTTGCTATGGTACGTGACATCTCACACTTGAATATTTGGCAGCATTTGAAGGTAGGGAATGCATTCAAATGCATTTCTGATCAACTCACTGCCTAACAAGAGGCCCATTAGAGCAAGAGAGAGGGAGTGAAAAATTGATAATTTTTTTTCTTCCCACTTTGTAAACACAGTGCATGTTTTCGTAATGTTTATGCCACACTTCTCAGAGAAGATTCTTAATTTGGTTTGCTCTGATTATATAACTTATCCTATACATAAAATGTGTTACATTTATATCATTCACATACACTTGAAAACAAATCCCTCAGAAAAAGAAAAAAGGAGGAGGAGGAAGGAGGTGAAGGAGAAGGAGAAAAGAGGAGAAGAAGGGAAAGGAGGGGGGAAGAGGAGGAAGAAGATATGACCTATTGTATAATACTCCTAAGATTACAGTTTATACTGTAATTGAAGAAATTAATGAGATGGGGATAAAGATTCCACTGTCTGGTTCATTAAAAACAAAGTTGGGTTGTGAAAAATACAAGGATGTAATTGCCTTTTTTCATGTTGCAATTCTGGTCCCACCTGCTTATCTTTTACCCCAGGTGCTACTTGGTAGGTGAAAGAATTTTTCCACGAATTCATTTGGGAGTAGTGAATGTTGGCATTTTGCTATCCATACGCTTCACAATAGGATAAAGTTAGCCTCTAACCAAATCCAATTCGCTGTATTGCAATAACTCATCCATGGTGCCCACAGGACCGAGTTTTCCAGGGACCTAAAACTCAGCAAAAATGTCATTCTATGATTCCTTCAGAGTTTGGTTTTGATGCAGTGAAACCAATAAACTTGCACATCAATACAACATGTTCTGACGATGAACTATACAGGAAGTCCAAAGAAGGTAAAATGTCTGGGAGAAAATTCAGATATATATTTTTTTACTGATGCCAGATTATGGCACGCATCACCTGACTCAAAGCATAGGTGTTGGACACTCATCCAAGCATTGTACAGACACTTTAGTATGTAGAATTTTTTTTTGCTCTGCTCAGAGTTTACAAACTGATGACTAAATGAAGGATGGGTAAGCTACCCATTCATTCTACAAGCCTATTAGAGCCCTTCAGAATGATAAAAGTGAAACTCAGGAACAAATCTCCCATTATCAGCAGTGGGATTTTTCCACTATCCTTTTTTAGTTTAAAAGCCAAAATAACAGCATTAAAAGTGAAGTCTCACCTTCCCTGGCCTGATTTAATTAGGATATTGGAGTAGGAATTGGGAAACTGAACTTCTACTCCACTGTCAATTATTAAAGCTCACTGAAACACAACCCAGTCTATCACACAACGTTGTGTTGCAAAGAAAAATTGAATGCTATGTACTCTGCCTTGAGCCTCTGAATAAAGGGCAGGATATACATCAAATACCTAAATAAGCTATCTTACCTCTCCCTTGGTACCTTCCTCTAAACTCTTAATTTCAAAAACTTGGAAACATGCTCCAATTCTCAGTCATTTTAGTCCAAAACGTACTGAAACATGCTACTTTCCAGACACATTTTTCAGAAATATCTTAGTCAGCAAATAATAGGACAGCCAATATGCCACTTTTTAAATGCACAAGCAAGTCACTGATATTTGCAAGGCTCCTGTCTGTTGGCCTAATCAGATCACATTGATATAATTTTCAACATTGTTAGACTCATACAAAAGCTAGAATGCTACAATAGCATTGAAGAAACCTCCTCCTCCAATTCATCCATGGAATTCAGAGGTCCAAACTTAAAATTCTACTTGAACCTACATTAAGGGTGTCTGGGAAGGTTATCATGAGTAAGCTCTTCTTCTACCCAAATGTCTGTCTGTCTGTCCGTCTATCTGTCTATCCGTCTATCCATCCATCCATTCATTTAACTATCTATCTGCCCTCCCACCCGCCCGCCCATCCGTCTCTCTGTCTGTCTTTCTGTCTGTCTATCTATCTGTCCATCTATCCATCTATCCATCCATCTATCCGCCTGCCCGCCCGCCCGCCCGCCCGCCTGTCTGTCTGTCTATCTGTCCATCCATCCATCCATCCATCCATCCAGTTATCTATCTAATTTATATACCACCCTTCTCACCTAAATGACTCTGGGTGGTTTACAAAATAAAAAATTCTGAGAATGAGATGGGCGCTCCCTAAATTTGACAAAGAAAGAAAGAAAGAAACCATTAAAAACATAATTAAAAGCAATAGTAAAACAAAATTTAAAAGGGTTTAAAGGTTAAGAATTACAAAAGTTAAAAGAAGCGGACCAATCTTCAAGCCGCCAACCATCAACTAAGAGGGTTGCATAAAACTCTTAGACACCCCCCCATGCCAGTTGGCAAAGACAAATCTTGATACTCTTCAGAAGTCCAAAAAAGTGGAGGTTATTATGACCCAGGTTGTCAAGGCAAGGCAGGCCTCTAGAAAATCCTTTATTTATCTCAACACGTTGTCCAGCAAACAGCCCTCCAATGACCTGTAAGGCTCCACCCCCATGCTACCCTGAAGGCAGCTTCACTCAGGCCCCCAAACAACAGCCCCTATAGTACAAAATAAAGTCCACAGAGTAGGGGCATGCTCCCAGGGCAAAATCCAGGGTTCCAAGTCCATTCCACAAGGCGGAGTCCAGGCACAAGACAATGGCAGTCCTCAGGGCAAAGAAAAGGTCCAAGGCAAGAAGCAGTTCTAAGGGCAGGTCTAGATTCAAGACGAAAGGTGAAGAGCAATCTTCCAAGAGAGGCAAAGCAAACAGCAACAGGCACGAGTAAAAGCTGGGGGAGTGTAATCCAAAGCAAACAATTGTTTCTGGCAAAGACAAATTCCCCACAGCGTTGGAGAGTCCCTAACTCTTCTTAAGTCACTCCACTCCAGGTGTTCCTTGTGAGGTGGGGCGAGGCAACCTCCTCCCGAGTAGCCTTGCAGCTTTTCTCTGGCCTTGCCTATGCTCCGCTCTCCTTGCCTTTGGATCAGTGGAGGAGGCAGCTGTTCCTCATCAGGAGGGATCTGCTGCAGTGGTAGGATTCATTTTTTTTTACTACCGATTCTGTGGGCGTGGCTTGGTGGACATGGCAGGGGAAGGTTATTGCAAAATCCCCATTTTCTCCCGATCAGCTGGGACTCAAGAGGCAGAGAATAGATGGGGGCAGAGCCAGTCAGAGGTGGTATTTACCGGTTCTCCGAACTACTCAAAATTTCCACTACCGGTTCTCCAGAATTTGTCAGAACCTGCTGAATTCAACCGCTGATCTACTGAGTATCAGCATCACTGCCTGCCAGCACTGATACTCCCTTGTGTCTCTGCAGCCAGGCAGCTCTCCATCAAGTCCCTCAATGCCTACCTCCCTCAATGCCTGAGGGGCCCAGGGCAACATTGTACTCAGCCCCTAGCCTCTCTAAACACGCCAACAGAGATGTGCCATCCCTGTCAGATGATCCCAGTTCCTCCTCCTCCTCTTCCTCCTCCTCCTAACCGGCTCGATGGGGCCATGTCAGGGGCCAGCCTCACCTCTGCAGGTAAGAAGTACCATAGGGCAGGAGTCTCAGCATTGAAGGCTCTAAATCCTGCTGGTTGAAATTCTTTAACCAACAAGGTCCATGTCTCTAGCACCGCTATTTCTTTGGCTCCATTTCTTATTAAGAAAAGAGAGGTCTCCAGTTTGAAGACAAATTGCTTCTTCACCCAAGAGCTTTGGGGACACACAAAAACACATGCAAATAATGTATGGACTTCATAGCCCAGCTTAGAATGGAAATGAAACAAGTGAAAATTACAAAATGAAACAACTGATGTTTCTAAAATGTTTTTAGATCTCTCTCTCTCTCTCTCTCCCTCCCTCCCTCCCTCCCTCCCTCCCTCCCTCCCTCTCTCTCTCTCTCTCTCTCTCTCTTGCACACACACACACACACACAGAGAGACTGGTCTAAGTACTCATGTTCCAAATATAAATAACCCTTTGAATGTAACAGCAGACAAAGCCCCAAGGGAATGAGTAATGCAGTTGTTTGGCTTTGCCTTGTTTGCTATAATATAAGGAAATTTTAAAGCTGAAACCAAAAAGGTGGAAAAAAGAGTGTTTTTTTTTAAAAAACCCAATTTTATCTGTGATAATAAACCTAACATTTATTGAATATGAAAATGTTAAGCCCTGCATCAAAATAAAAGCAATTAAAAGTCAGTAATAAAAGCTCTTGTTTTATTGTTAAAATGATTTAAGTGCTTCATTTTTTAAATGCTAAATGTCCGGAGACTTCAAGGATACGTACATGCTTGCTTTACCTTTAGGCTTTTTTTGCCCCAACCTTTGCATTTTATATAAACAGTCTAATAATGGATACAATTTAGAAGAAGAGAATTTTATGTGGGTGGAAATATGCTAATATACACCTGCTGGGGGCACTTACTGCCCAAAGAACCAGAAAACAGATTTCAGTGTCCCTGTTTCATAAACACGTAATGAAAAAGAAATATTTCAAGAACTGGGTCTCTCCTTCTCATTCGAGCCAACGCATCCGCCCATTTCTCAGCCCTGCTCAGAAATGCATGAAGAAAGGAAGGCGATTGTACGATTTGTAAAATGAAGGGATCTCAAAGCGTATTTCCAGGCTAACTGATCTGCTTGCTTACCGCGCAGAGAGAATTTTTATGATTGAGTTATAAATCCTCGAAAGGAAGGGAAAGGGTGTTGCAAAGAGAACAGTTATATACCTTTATGTCGAATGGCCCGGTTGGGGGTTGCTATAATAATCCTTTTAGCTTTCATGGGACCATCTGGAGGCCTATTAAAAGTGGTCTGTAAAGCCAAGGGTGTGAGTTGGCTACTTTCCATGCAGTCACTACAATAAGGGAGTTTGCCCGTCTTTAGGGTGAAGTGGCCCTCCACAGAGAGGGGGAAACTGTTGACCTCTAACCTTTCACAGAATACATCCCATACGGATGATCTTGATACATATGTTGCAATTGTGTAGAAAGACACAGCTGAGAGTCTGTTCACACCTCTGGGTTTGTGTGATGAGGCAGAATAGGTTAGGGGATGCAAGGACAGGGACAGTACTGTAGCTTTAATGAAGCAGCACATTTCAACAGGATAATATTCCTTCTTGGTTTGTGAGCAAACAACTGTATGAAATATTGAAACAATATCCCTACCTTTAATGGTTTTCTTACTCCAAATACCATCCCAGAATCTTCCATCTTTTCTAAAAAGACATGAGCTGTAAAAGCTGAACCAGGGACGATAGGTAGAACCAGAGAGGAAATAATAATAACAATAACAATAACAATAACAATAATAATAATAATAATAATAATAATAATAATCATCATCATCATCATCATCTTAATAAAGTATATTGGGCTGACACCACACCACACGCACACACGAAAAAAACCTCGCTTGAAAGTATTGACAGAAAATCAGAGAAAAACTTCATTGTCCATAATAGAATTCATTCGGTAATTTTTTCATTAGGCATCTCACTCTGTAATGTGGTTTTGCAACCTATTAAACCTGATAGATCAAAATAAAAATTAAGTTGCTCTCTGAAACTACGCTGGAACTCAGATCTAGAGGACCAAATAAGATGCATTAATTGGTTTCCTGCTTCACCGCAAAGCCACTCTTAAAACATAATTCCTTAATGAAGTCCGTTAATTTGTTCATGGCAGTACACAATCTGTTCAAAATGACACAAAACTGCACTCTGTTTTCTAACCCCTGCAGTTTCTTCTGTTAGTCACTCTGTCTTGTGTTGTTCTCCCATGGATAGTAATTATTTTATAGTGGCTGTAATTAGGAGAGAATTAGGCTTGGTAAACAAAACCTGCCTTCTCTTGTTAATAGCTAAGGATAATAAATTTGGCACTGACATTCACTATATTTGGACAAGGCTTGGCCTATTTCCAGTTTTCCCAATAAGAACTTTTATCATATAATTATGCCTTAGAGGATCTCATATTACAAGGTAATTTTTTTTGTAAAGACACATATTGTATGGCTCCTAGCCAGGAAATGATATACTGTAATATATGTCTCCAATAAATGTTTTAAACAAAAATTTCTCTGAGCAATATTATTCCAGACTCTGGAACTACACCCTGTTATTCAGCATATATTATTTACTAGATTTTTCATAATAATTTTTTCCACTTTCATTCCATCCGTTACTATATAGCAAGTTTTAAATTTAGGATCCTTTATTTTTAGTAGCACTTTATGTCCATTAAAAAAATATAATTCTACTAGGTCTTATCAAAAGTCCATGAGGTACCTATATGTGGTCTAGTTTTTTATGACATCTTTCAAGGACACAAATTCACAAAGCAGCTTTAGTAGTAGAAGCTGCTAGTAACTCCTTCCAACCTTCATAATAAAGTTCCCTCTGGGGTGTGCACAATAGCTACCTTCAATTTTAAATGCAAGGTCCTTCAATGAGCTTTCTTTGAAAAGGCACCCAACATCACTGCAACAAGAAAGCAAGCAAGAATTTTCCATGCATTCCTAAAAGGAAATGAATATATCCAGAGTGCTGGAGCTGGATCTAATCAGGAAAACTCAGTGTACTAAGAAGACAGAAGAAAAGACAAAGTATTATAACTGATCTAATCTGGGTTGAAGCCACTGAGATCAAAACAGAAATAGCAAAATACAAAACCTTTCTGACAACTGTTCTTTTAAAAATGATGTTCAGGTAAACAATAGTGACTTTGTTCACAATAGTCAATTTCTATAAATTGAGGACCCTTAGTTTGCTTCTTCTGGTAGAAGATTTTCATCTCCAGCTAATTCCTCTGGGGTTTTTTAAATTTGTTTTTGTACAGTTTTGAGGGAAATATTATTTGTTCTTCTTTATAAGGCACTTGTTCCTCTTATTTATTTATTTGCATTTATTAAATAAATTTATATGGCCCCTCAACTCACATTTAGGTGACTTCTTATTCATTATATTGCACTGATAATGCTCTATTATCAAATAAAAGTGAAGTGCTGCTTCTCTTTGAAGGCCTTGAAGCCGTTATGGACTGGATGAGGGTTAACAAGCTTGTGCTCAACCCAGAAAAGACCGAGTGGCTGTTGTGTTTTCCTCCCAAAGATTCGACAAACATTCCATCACTCAGGCTGGGGGGTCAAATTTTACACCCCTCAGAGAGGGTTCGCAACTTGGGAGTCCTCCTGGATCCACAGCTATCGTTTGACCACCACCTGACGGCTGTGACCAGGGGGGCATTCGCCCAGGTTCGCCTGGTGCGCCAGTTGCGACCCTACCTGAATCGGGAGGCACTCACAACAGTCACTCGGGCCCTTGTGACCTCTAGGCTGGAATACTGCAATGTGCTCTACATGGGGCTGCCCTTGAGGAGCATCCGGCGACTTCAGCTAGTACAGAACGCGGCCGCGCGAGTGATTGTAGGTGCACCTCGGTTCACCCACATAACACCTATCCTCCGCGAGCTGCGTTGGCTACCTGTGGATCTCCGGATGCGCTTCAAGGTGCTATTAGTCACCCATAAAGCCCTACATGGTAGTGGATCCGGATACTTGAGAGACCGCCTTCTGCCAATTACCTCCCTGCGACCAATTAGATCTCACAGGTTGGGCCTCCTCCGTATTCCATCGGCCAGCCAGTGCCGGCTGGCAACCACAAGGAGGAGGGCCTTCTCAGTAGTTGCCCCGACCCTTTGGAACGAGCTCCCCGTGGAGATTCGTACCCTCGCCACCGTCCAGGCCTTCCGCACAGCCCTTAAGAACTGGCTAGCCCGTCAGGCCTGGGGACAAGGATAGCCGCCCCTCCCGAATGATGAATGTATGTTGCTTATTACTTTTATTATATGTGTCTTTGTCATTGTTTTGTTATTCCCCCTCCCTGATTTTATGTGAGCCGCCCTGAGTCCCCTCAGGGAAAAGGGCGGCCTACAAATATTAATAAAATCAAAAATCAAAAAAAAATCTTTGGAAAGAGAAAGCAACCACTGTTCCTTAAGGTGAGAATAATGAGATACCCAAAGGATTATAAGGCTTTCAAAATAGAATGGCTTTCATCCTTACCAGGCAATCTTCCAAAAATTGTGTCTTGATTAATTGATTGATTGTCTTTTTATTCTCCCAGATTCAACAAAAATATGACTCCTGGCGATTTACAACATAAAGCAGGATAAAAACAGAAAGGCCAGTAAAAACATAGCAATCATAATAACGGTCAGCATAATGGTGACCATTATTCCCGAAAGGACATCCCAAAGAACTCTGTTTTTAACAGATTTCAGTTGGCCAATAATGAGAATGCCAATCTATCTTGGTTTCTAAGTTTCTATTCGAAACACTAGAGCCTTATATAACCTTGATCAAATATTATGCCCCTTCTCTAATGTTCCCTAAGGTATCGACTGTCAAAGGGGCTTAGTTTCAGTGATTGAAAAGCAAATAAAGTATGTGTTTATAGTTGTGAAATAGGAATGGAATGGAATAGTTAGACTAGAATAAAGTAGAGGAGAGGAGAAAAGAGTAGAGCAGAATAGAATAGAATAGAAAAGAATGAGTAGAGTAGAGTAGAGTAGAGTAGAGTAGAGTAGAGTAGAGTAGAGTAGAGTAGAGTAGAATAGAAATTCTTTATTGGCCTAATGTGATTGGAAACATAAGGAATTTTTCTCCATGCAGAACCTCTCAATGTACATACAAACAGCAAAGTAATATAATTGCAAGATACCAATAGGATATGGAATTGCTATGCCAGTCCCTCAACAGCATCCTTCCAGATATATGGAAATGCATGCAAATCTGTGGAAATGCGTACCTCTTGTTGAAATGAGGAAACAGCCATAATATCCTTTTCCAAGTTTGCATGGCTGTTCCAGAAACTCATCTTGGCGATCCCAGCATCTGGATCCAAGTGCCTGTGCACCACATACTTGAACAATTTACAAAGTGGTGCTCTGAAATACTTCTTCTGAGGGATTTGCAGAATATATACAGTTTAAAGCACTTTAGAAATAACTTTAGAAAGTCCCCATAATTGAAGTGCATGGGAGCACAAATGTAACAGCTGCCTGCTTCTTGTCCCTTCTGTCACAGATTTCCAGTAAAAATACTGAGCAAATATATGCCATGAGTTCTCTAGAATTTTTCATTGGTCCAAAAATCAAAAATGGAAAATCCCTAACTGCTGTTTTTGCCATTCCAAAACTAGTTCAGATCTGCCCATTCCATTACACATTTTTTTCCCCATGGCAAGATCTTTTCTGGATCTTGGCCAGTTTATATGAAACCAACACTAAGCTGGACATTTGTTTATGCAAAGCTGGGTCCTCTTTGCATAAACAAAGGACACTTTGGACACTTTGATGTAGACATAGATTTAGTATGTTTCCCAGCCCTGGTGAATAAGCACACTTGTGCTCAGCATCTACTCTGCAACCTGATGGAACCCCCAGGAAGGTTCTAGAAGTTTTTAGAAAGAAAGAAAACTCTCATCAATCACTGAATGCTCCTGTGAAGGTTCTAGGGAAATCTGCCCAGAGACAGAGGCAGCCCACCAAAAATTAAGATGGGTGGTGAAGTGAATTTAGTCAGCCAATCAGAATTGCTAACATGAAGAACGAACTGTATAAATACCTGTGGTGAGCAGATACAGGGCATGCTTGCTTTGAGACATTAGTCCTGATGTCCTGAGTCCAGAATTGATGATGTTACTTAGTTTGGGTAATTAAACATCAGTGGTGGGATTCAATTTTTTTTTACTACCAGTTCTGTGGGTGTGGCTTGGGGGGTGTCATGTGACTGTGTGGGCATGGCCAACTCAATGTGAGTGATGTCAAGTTGGCCACACCCACTCAGTCACATGACACCCCCCCCCCCAAGCCATGCCCATAGAACTCGATACTAAAAAAATTGAACTTACAGCTATTGCAGCCTTTCTACCTATTATTTTCTGAGGTGGCTAATCTCAGAATCTGTCAAAGGCCTCCTCCTGCATGCCACCTGCTCTCCTTTTGCCACACATTGCCCTATTTCCCCTCCTTCAGAGGCCCTGGCCCTTACTCAATCATGTTCTTTCAACCTGAGCTAAAAATATTCTTCTTCATTGAGATATTGGCCCTGAGCATAAGTTCTTTGTGTGCAGAAATAAAATTCTTAAAATGTCCTCACCCATCTTTTTTGATTATTGCAACAGGTGAAAAGGACCAGGCAGCTTTGGGCTGGGCCAACATAATTATGCAACATGCTCAGCAAGCCTAGCTTAGATTCTTCTATTCAGTTGCACAATCCCTGTAAAAACCAACGATTCCACTTCATTTGCACTCTGTGTGTCATCAGCCACACAAGTCTCACCCAATTTTCAGCATCTGGGTTCAAGTGACCCTTTACCCTCTTCCATGGCAACATATGTAGAAATTCTATACTGCAGCCTTCAACGACACTTACAGCTTTTGTGAAAAGTGCCTAGTTGCAAAAATACTCTTGAAAAGCTGAGATCTTTTAACACAACAGAAGGAATGGTAGTGCTGCAGTAGGGAACTCCCTCACAACCAGTGGTGGGTTCTGGATCCTGTTGCAACCGGTATGGTGCAACGGGGCCTGGCGTCCACCACATGAATGTGTGCAGCGTGCACGCACATGCTCGCAGTGCATGCAAGCGTACTTACCATCTGCGATGCCCCGCACGTGGGCCATCCGGAGCACCGAATCGGAACGATACCCGGTGCTCCCTGAAGCACCGATACGCCCATACCGGGGCGTACCAGTTGTAACCCACCACTGATCACACCACACCCATAACAACTGTGTTTTTATTTGTTTCAAAGACCAGGCAAATGGCAACAGATGTCCTAAAACAAAGTGGAAAACAATATATTTCCTTTTTGTTTTGAGTTGAGAGAGGAAATTTGCTTTTTGCTGGAGCAGGAATAATGGGAGCTCAGGAGGCAAACATTGTGTGAATTCCATATTCCATTTTTCTGATTCTCCTCTTGCTTGGGATTAAGGGTTTAAAATCTTTTATTGGCTAGACGGATGGAGAATTGTTTGGCTCATGGTACCTAGGATGAGGTAGAAATACTGACTCTTAAGATGGAGACTGTATATATTTTCCTGCTTTTGTGCTTTTGTATTTACTTACTTACTTAATTAACTTATGTACTTACTTACGGTTTTCCTAGGCCTGATATGGATTTTGGAAAGCTTGAAGATGGCACGTGGGTTGGCTCTAGCAAAGCTTTCTATTACCCTAGCAAGTTTAACAAACAAACAGGCACCACCAAAAACATTCCTGGAAAAAGATAATGGCTAACCTCTTCCATAACAATTCCCAGAAAGCTTCAGGGACATATTCACCAGGACCTATGCTCAACTCGAGAGCATTTTTACCTTTTTAATAAAAGGTGGACTTTGCAATATAAATGGAATGCATTCCCCAATATTTATTGCTTTCCTCATAGATTCTTTAATTCGCTATGTAGCTGCAGTTTTAGGATTCCTTTTAGTCCTCCACTAAAGCTGCAGTTTTGTTGACATATAGTAACATGGGGTGTCCTCTTTATTTTCTATTTACAGCTTGAATTAAAAGTACACTTTTGTTCCATTCTCAGTTCACATCATGGTTCACATTTTATGTAAAATAAAAGTTAAGAAAGGAAATTTCTAATTCTCTGTCAAACTGTAAGCTAAAGAGATTTTTCTTGAAGAAAAAACAGGGAGTGATGTAATGGTAAGAAATAGAGTCCCAGGAAGTAGCCATTCTGATAAGACATCCATATAATCTATTTTAATGAATTAAAATATGCATAGTACATAGAGAGGCTAAGAAAATATAAACAAAGTACACACAGGATTTTTAAATATGTTCCGCCAAGTCTCTTATGACTGATTACTATAAAAAAAACCTGTGACAATTAGGCTCTCTACAATACACACAGAATGAATGGAAGCTATGAAAGTAGGCCTATTTCCTGCAATTAAATGTTTAAATCCAAGAATAGCTAGGATCCAAGTGCTACTTTAGGCTAGCCTAGAGGCTAAATACTTACCTGGAGGAATTGTTCATTTCATTTTTCACTGAACAAAGGACCCTCACATCACCTTACAAATTATTTTTTAAGCCATCACCTTGCATAAAAGATGGCTATTGGACAAAAATACTAATTCAACTACTCTTAACCTTTTGTATGTTATTTTTCACATTTTTATTCTGCTATATGTGTCTGTCTGTCTATCGTGTATCGTCTATCGTCTATTGTCTATCTATCATCTATCCATCCATCCATCTATCCATCCATCTATCCATCCATCCAATCTATCCCATAACACATATACACCCACAAACAGAATTATAGATTGGGAATATGTTATTTAGATTGAGGAATCCAACTCCCTAACTCCCATAGTTTCTGCCCATCAAGTAAGAGCTGACAGAATTGATATGTTCTGGGTCTTCTTGATCAAACAATGCCATGTGCATCAGGAACCAGAAAGTGTGATTTCTCTGATAGAGATTTTGCCTTCTAGAATGAGATCCCCTCAAGATACATGTGGCTCCTACTCTGATAGCATTCTAGAATGCCTTGAAACTTAGCTGATCTCCCTGGCTGCTTAGTTATTACCATTTCGGTCTGTTTTATTAGTGCTTGTTTAATATTGAGAGCTGTTCAGAATCACCTTGGAGTCAGGAGGCCCTAAATGTAATTAAATAAATAAACTCAGCAGAGGGATCTGGTTAATGCATTCTTGGCAAATGATAGTCTACCCCTGATGGTGAATCTATGGCACAGGTGGCATGTGAGCCATTACCCAGCTCAACTCCTTCGTGCATATGTGCACGCCTTCCACTGGCCAGCTGGTTTTCGGGCCTCTACAGTGCATGCGCGGGTGGGATGCACATGTGGGGTTCATGCCTGTATGCGTGGGGGGTTTGGGGCGCATGCAAGAGGGTCGCATGTGCATTAAGGGTGGGTTTCAAAAAATTACTACCTATTCTGTGGGCATGGCCTATTTTGTGGCTGTGGTTTGGTAGGCATGTGACTGGGTGGATGTGGCCAACTAGTAAAATGTAGTGAAACTCACTTACCAATGCTGTTGCTTAGCAACCAAAATGTTGGTTCAGAAACTCTGGCATTTGAAGCATGCAAGTCTTAAAGTTGTCAAGTTACAAGACCCTTGCACCCCTAACCCTTTAGGGAAAAAAACAGGGGTGTTCAAACTTGATAGATTTAAGACTTGTGGACTTCAACTCTCAGAATTCCTCCTCTAGTCATGTTGGCTCAGGAACTCTGGCATTGAAGTATGCAAGTCTTAAAGATGTCAAGTTGCAAGACCCTTGCACCCCTAACCCTTTACAACCCCCCCCCAAAAAAAAACTAAAACTGTATTTTTAAAAGCATTTTGCACCTGGCAAAAGTCGGAACAAGGCACACCAGCCACACACCACTTCCACTGACTTCGAAGTGTTTCTCTCGTTCTGCCAAAACCCCTTCCTACTCTTCACCTGCGGCTGCCCCTTTGATCTTCCACCTGTGGAGGATGCATGGTGGTTCTCCTGGAGGAGCAGCAGAGGGGCACATTCCCCCACCCCCCAAATATCGCATAGGCTGAGGAAAGTGGGATGGGATGGGAATGGGATGAAGCCCATCAAATGGCTCATTTTACTGTTGTCACCCAGAGAGTAAGGGGTTGGGTTTTTTTATTGGGTTTTGGGTTTTTATCCCTGTAAGCTGCCTGGAGTCACCAAGGATAAGTTGTGGCCATTTAACTTTTATTTCACTCATTCATTCATAAATAAATGGATTTCTTCAAAGGACATGAGTATTTCTTTCTTTATAATCTGCTATATGGATTGACTGACTGAAGTAGTTTGCTGGATCTCCTTTGTTATCAATTTAAGGAAAGTGATACCAGTATTTGCTTTTCCCCAAGCACCTTGCACTGTTTCTTTTCTTTAGGATTTATCCACAATGATATATAAAAGTTTGGCCAGCCTATCAGCAAGTTCCTTTATTCTATTGGAGATACAGTGATAATAATACTTCTTTAAAGCAGCATCCAAAAATTATAATATTCTAATGAGTTATAATGGAACATATTCATTTGACTTAGAAACAATGCTTAATATTTTTATACTTCAAAATTCTTTTAAACTGATATCTATTTCATTAAAGCTGTTGAACCAAGTGATTTGAGAGACCACCTCCTGCCAATTACCTCCCTACGACCAATTAGATCCCACAGATTAGGGGGATACCATCAGCTAGCCAATGTTGACTGTCGACCCCTCGGGGGAGGGCCTTCTCTGTGGCTGCTCCGGCCCTCTGGAACGATCTCCCCGTGGAGATTCGGACCCTCACCACCCTTCAGGCTTTCCACAAAGCCATCAAGACCTGGTTGTTCCGGCGGGCCTGGGGCTGATGAGTTCCCAGCCCCACTTGAATTGCTGTGTTTGTTGTGTAGCTTTTAAGCTGCTTTTGTATCTTGTTTTTGTCTTGTTTGTTTTTTGTATCTCCCCCTTCCCCACGTGTTTGTTAGCCGCCCCGAGTCCCTTGGGAATAGGGCGGCATACAAGTATAATAAACATACAAACATACATACATGATTTCTCTATATCCTTCCTTTGCTGACAGACTTGTCCTTTATCTTTGGAAAGATAAATGTACAGCCTAAATTATTAAATACACAGGACTGGTGTTGTGTGTGAGTTAGAAGTAAGTTGCTTACAAACTTAGATTACATACGGATAACTGTGATTTAAACTTCACCTGTATAAGAAGCATTTCTATAAATTGGTTAAGGTTTTGCTTGTTTTATTTTATTTTTCTTGTTCAGTTCTATTCTGTTTAATTAAATTAATGAAACCCCTTCCCCCTCCCCCCCTGGTTTCCTTTACTCCTAGGATGAAATTCATCTGGACCTGGACCTTTAAACTCTTTGACAATAAGTAACTGTACCTTATCAGTCCTGCCTTAACAATTGACAGATGGCACCCATGCCCTCTGGATAAAATATGACTTGAGCAACTTGTCACCGTTTAGCATTTTGCTATTTTTATGAACCAGCAGATTGATAAGTGTAACTTTCTTTCATTCAGAACATATCTAAAGAAGTGTTTTTTTGCTATTTTTAGAACCAGCCTTCATATTTTTATTGTGTGTTGGTGAAGTTGTCCTTCTCTCTATTGTACATATTTCCAAATATCGTGGCTCACACGAGAGGTATCCATTGTCAAACCCATGGCTACTCCTCTGGATCATCTGTGAGGTATTTTTTGCCAACCTACCTCAATCTGGCACCCTCCAGATGTTTTGGGACTGCAACTCTCAGAACCCTTTGACAATGCTTTCTGGGAATTCTGAGAATTGTACTCTTAACACAGCTGGATGGCACCAGATTGCAGAGGATTCCTTTAGGGATTTCCACTGGCAATTAATAGTAGTTGGATCAACATTTTATAAAGTAAAATTCTCCAGAAATTGCAGGAAAAAACTATGCCACTACCACCGCCTTAGTTTTGTGAGTTTATTTGCTAACTCTTCCTCAGCATATTTAATTGGGAATAAGTTCTATCTGAGTTTACTAGAACTTTCTGAAGAACCGGTGAATCTTTCTATCCCACACCTAATAATAGTAGTACAAAGTGTCTTTAAAAGGTTACGGATACCAAAGCATTTTTGTTTATTCCACCACAAAACTAGGAACGCAGTGGCTCAGTGGCTAAGGTGCTCAGCTTGTCAATCAGAAAGGTCGGAGTTCAGCAGTTTGAATCCCTAGCACCACGTAATGGAGTGGGCTCCCATTACTTGTCCCAGCTTCTGCCAACCTAGCAGGTCAAAAGCATGTAAAAATGCAATTAGAAAAATAGGAACCACCTTTGTTGGGAAGGTAACAATGTTCCATGCCCCTTTGGCATTTAGTCATGTTTGGCCACATGACCATGGAGATGTCTTCGGATAGTGCTGGCTCTTCAGTTGTGAAATGGAGATGAGCAACACCCCCTAGAGTCAGGAACGACTAGCACATATGTGCGAGGGGAACCTTTACCTTTACCAAAAAACTGATAAATAGCAGCAGGCTGTTTTAACAACATTAAACCACCTTTGAAATCATTATTGTCACTTTAAGCCAGACCTAACAGGACCTATAACAATACACATATGATCCTGATGTGCCATGTGATAGACTATACTCTATGACTTGCTAGATCATTCCGAGAAAAACATACCAATCCATCAGAGCAATTTTACTAGGAAACATCTTATGGAAAAAAAAAAGGTTCAGTAGAAATCACTTGGAAAGCATCTGACCAGAAAATTCAACCATTGATAGTCAGTTTGAATTTGCCTCCTTGGAAGCTACTTCTCTGACCCCCTTGCTTGTGTGTACCTCATTTTTCTTCACGAGACTGACCAAGAGTAAAGACTGGATTTGCTATGGAGGCTCTAAACACTGCCCTAGAGTCAAATATGAGGTTTCCTCAAAAATCTATGTAGCCATGTTTGATTCATTTTAGTTAGTATAGGTATATTAGGTTTTACAAACAATGTTTTATGGAACTCTATGGTTCTATGTGAATTCAATATGGCTCTGTAAAAGAATAAGAAAAACTCAAATAGCTGACTGTTATCTGCAATTCAGCAGTTCTAATCTCACCGGCTCAAGGTTGACTCAGCCTTCCATCCTTCCAAGGTGGGTGAAATGATGACCCAGACTGTGGGGGCGATATGCTGACTCTGTAAACCGCTTAGAGAGGGCTGAAAGCCCTATGAAGCGGTATATAAGTCTAACTGCTATTGCTAAATAGAGCCAATATTCTATTGCTTGAGCTTGGTGTCTTTATCAGGGATCTTAGGTTTGTTTGGGTCTTGAAAAAGTTGATTGATGTTTTGTTTTTCTAAAACTACAACTGACCAGTTCTCCCCCCCCAAAAAAAATACATCCCCTCAACTACAACATCTTCCCCTTATCTACGACTATAACTTAAATATAACTGCAACTACAATAAATAAACATTGTATATATTGTAATATATACAATAAATATATATCAAACTGGGAATTTGAGTGGATTGAATTATTTTGCCTGGGCCAGAGTGCTTGAGGCACAGGTTAACCTAATTATTAAGGGAAGAAAAGAAAAAAAATGTTGAAAAGAAAGCACTTTTCTTTCATGGAAGTGCAGTCCTTAGGCCACAGTTCTGATGTGTTGACTTAGGTGAATGTCTGATTCATTGTAAATTGTGGCAGCGATGGCAGGTGTCTCCCTCAGAATATATAACAACAAGGGTACTGACAGCCTTTCCCACCAAAACTGGAGGCAGAGATGCTCCTCCCTCAAGTTGTCACACTTCATATTACCAACCAGGCAAATCTGATGAGTAGGTTGAGGGGCAGAACTGCAGCTCGGAGTTGATAGAGATGGACTCACTGAGAATCATAAATTACTTCACTTCCTTGGATCCAGTTGATTTGCATTCTAAGACACTGAAGTCCATTTGCTGATGGACTGTTAAGAAGAAAAGACGGGGTAAAATATTAATTAAATCTGCAGTTGCAGTTTTGCAGTAGCTAAGCATTTAGAATAAGTTGCACTCGTCATTTCTTGATAAATTAGAAATTGGGAGCCTGATCACCAAGTGAAATGTAAGCAAATTCTTCCTTGAGAACAAAGAAACCAAATGCAAAAATATATAACAGAAGATGCCTGGCTAGACATCTAAAATAGGTCTTAAAATTCACAGGGAATTGGACTTGATTGCGAGACCACTACCCATTATTTTTCTCCTCTTCTGCTTTCTCACAGAAGCGGGACACAAGCTGTTCTCTGTTTGCAGACAACTTGGCATAGTTGCTGCAAAAGCTTTGCTGGATGTCTCTACATGTACATGCATGCACAGCTGCTTCATTTCACTAACAATCCCAGCAGAAATCTGTTCATGCAGACATGCATAGATGACCACAGAGAGCCTTCAAAAGCAGCCTACCAGAGGATGCGGCTGCTTTTGAAGCACGCTCTGCTTGCACTAATATCAGTTGCAAAGAATTGCTTTCAAATGTTTTGCACAATCTCATTCTCCATTGTCTCAGAATGTACAATGTGACATCATTAGCTGAAGAAAGAGTTCAGCTGAAAATCTGAAAACTTGATAAAGCTAAGGTAGGGATGTACTCTGTTTCATGAAATCCTGATTTAAGTTTTGGTACAAACCCCAATGCTTTATTCCTTGGATGAAGTAAGCATTTGTCAGAGTTTGTTGTAGCAATCGCATCCAGAAAGCACAAACAGATAACTGATTCAGCAGGATTCATTAACTTTCCTTTATATATAATATAACACATGAAGTAAATATACAATACCAAAAGCGGGTTTTCCAACATGATAGTAAATACAAGCAAACACAGGGAGAGGAGAGAACAGTTTCAGTTCAGAGCAGCAGACTAGTTTAGAGCCCAGCACAGACTCAGAGCTTTAGTTGAACAGTTGAGTTAAGCCACACCCAGGCTCCTTGCTGTCTCCTTATTGCTAAAACAGCAAATACTGTTTCAGTTTCCAAACAGCCTTTATTGGCTGACCATGTTGCCATGTCTCTTCATTGGCTGACCTTGTTGCCATGTCTCTTCCAGTCATGAACACTCAATACACTGATAGCATTTCTGCTGGCCTTCCAGGGAAGTCCATCCCATCTTCTCAGTCCCACCTTAGCCATGAAAGCCATCTGGGTAACCTTGAGCTGAAGAAGCTTCTTGGATGAGAAGTGAAACATCTTCAAAGAAAAACCAGAAAGTCCAGTTGCCTCTTGAAAAAAAAGCACCTTTGGGACAAATATTTTTTATCAATCATTATTTAGATTCAGCATGTTTAAATGCTGGAACTTAAGGACTGTTTAATTTTTGTAAAGGTCAACATCAAACCAGCACCTTTAGATTTCTGGGACTACAACTTCTGTTCCCTCCAGACCAGTAATGGGATTTAATTTTTTTTACTACTGGTTCTGTGGTCATGGTGGGGCTTGGTGGACATGGCAGGGGAAGGATACTGTAAAATTTCCATTCCCTCCCCACTCCAAGGGAAGGTTACTGCAAAAGCCCCATTCTCTCCCAATCAGCTGGGACTTGGGAGGCAGAGAATAGATTGGTGCGAGGCCAGTCAGAAGTGGTATTTACCAGTTCTCTGAACTACTCAAAATTTCCGCTACCGGTTCTCCAGAACTAGTTAGAACATGCTGAATATCATCTCTGCTCCAGACATCATGTGGAATTCAACTGTAACTTCATCATACAATTCCCTCATCATCTACTTAGAAAGATGGAAAACAATTAGGAGCAGATCAAGGTGCATAAATTGGAATGGAGGTATAAAAAGAGAAATGTTACCGTCTTGCATATGATGAAAATCTACTACTTTAATATATTTGGTAACCAGTATTATTCCTACATCAGGAAAAGACTCAGGTAGCAGGTTTGGCTTATTTCTAAAACATAACATTTAAACCATTTAGTTCTGGATTCCGTTATACAGTCATGCTCATTCTCACACTATTAGAAAACATAGGTTTACAGAGATAAAAGAGAGCTAAAGCCTTGTTTTCTGCACTCAGAGGGCAAGATAGTCTTGTGGACTAAGCTAATGACCTGGGCATTATGTTAAAAAAATGCATTGCCCAGGAGAAAGTCAGCATCGCAGCAATAAGTTAAATTAACTCTTCCTAAGCAGTATAAAATTATTATATGAAGTCAGGAAGCATAATAAAGGCTGTAGACTTTGCTCCCAAGAATTTATTTTGGCATTACAAAGACCTCATGTCCACTTCAGTATTGATGTAGCTCACTTCTATTACAGGAAGAATTAATTTGTCCATATTACCTAGTCCTAGAGGTTTGTGGGGAGGAAAATCCCCTAGAGGTATTGACTTTAGTTTATCATCATCATTAGAATGGAGAAATGCTTTATTAGGTCATCTAATCCATCCCAACCCCCAACAGCTAATGTAGGTTCCGCCCTGAACAATATAATCTACTCTGCTTTGTCTCAACCATTCTTTTTATGGCTTATTATAATGATGCTAACACCACTTTTCTTGGCAAACTATCGCACACGCTATTAGGAGTTTGTTTTCCCCTGTTGTTCAGCACAAATTATTTTATAGTTAATTTAAATCTCATTACTTTTACTTTGGAACAAATACAGTGGGATGTTTTTGCAAAGGCAGCTTGACTCATTTTATTTGATCACGATTGTCTTTTACATCCTATAAACTGGCAGAACAGCTTTTGATGCTTTATTCCCCTAAACTCTCATGAGGTGGTTATTTACAGAATCTAAAGAGTACTGTGGGGCTGAGCCACCCACATATTGTTTGAATGCTACATAAAGCCCACTAAGCTTAAGTTGAAATAAAATGACCACTCTGTGAAATCTAGTTTTTTCCTCCTCCTCCTCCTCCTCCTCCTCCTCCTCCTCCTCCTCCTCCTCCTCCTCCTCCTCCTCCTCCTCCCCCCCTTAGCAAAGCTAATGGGGATGAATGAAGAACTCTACTTGTAGTTCTTTGGCAGATGGTGGTCAGTTGACTTCACCCCTACACACACAGAGATACCTTTTGTATCAAATGCATTTGTGACAAGTGAGAGAAAGAGAAAAAACCAACTCCACACTTTCACTCCTTCTCTGTGAAAGAAACATTCTTCAGAATATTTATTTATTGCACCAATGAATATGAATAAGTAAAATGTGCCCCCCTTCTCTCTCTCCCCCTCTCTCTCTCTCATCTGTTTATCTAATCATCTATCTATCTATCTATCTATCTATCTATCTATCTAATCATCTATCTCTATCTATCTATCTATCTATCTATCTATCTATCTATCTATCTAATATCTATCTATCTAATCTATCATCTGTCATGTATCAATATCTATCATCCATCCATCTATCTAGTGTAACTTTGACATTTTATTGTAAAAATTGCACTAAATGTTCACATTGGTGTCCATTTCCTTCTAAACACATTCTTATTTATTTGATACACATGCTCTCAATATTCCTAAATACAGTGTATTAATTAATAAAATTAATGAAACACATTGTCATTGGCCTATGGGGCCTGACTTTTGGTATATCCCGTAGAGAGATGTAGATCTAGATCTACACACATAGACAAAATTAAACTCTAAATTAATTAAATAAGGATGCTTAGGATGGAACAAACACAAAAACAGTTTGAAGCATATGAAAGTTCCTAATAACATATATTAGTACATAGGAAATTAAGGCCTCAGGGACATCTTAATGTCTTCTTTCATTTGTGTTCCTGACTGCTCTTTTGATCTTGTCAGGCAACCAAAGCGAACTTACCTTTTAATGACAACTCAACAATTGAAAACTAATTATGGAAAGAAATTGGAATTTTACTGGTCACTGGGTAAATTTTCTGACCAGAAGACAAAGTGTCATGCTACTGTGCACACATTTCCAAGAAAATAAGAAATAAAAGTTGAGTCCACCCTAGGTGACCAGACAGTTATTTTCCCTCTGAAAATATGGCTAAAGCAGAAGTAGCACAATTTCTGGCTTTCTAGCTTGGTGCCTTAACCACTAGATCAGGAGTCAGCAACCAATGGCTCTGGAGCCCCATGCGGCTCTTTCATCCCTCTGCTGCAGCTCCCTGTTGGGTCCACAATTGATAGGGCTTTCAGTTAGGACAGGTAGAGGAAAAAGGACGCCATGCTAGAAGGAGACTCTATGATGTGGGAACCCACCTTCCGGTCAGCAGAAGAAAAAGGATGCCGTGCTAGGAGCAGACTCTATGGTAGGGAACCCAACTTCCGGTCGGCTCCAGAATTGAATGGGGGGCTTCCGGTTAGGACCTTTGTGGCTCTTTGCATGTTTAACATTGCTGGCCCCTGCACTAAATCTTAAATGCCAAACTATTTTCCAGCACAATTTATTTATTGTGACTATGAAATTCTCAGATAATGTTGTGAAGAAGGAAAAAAACCATTAAAAACTTCTAAATCTAAAGGCAATAAAACAAAAATGAATTGATTAAAACTTTGTTTAAAAGTATTTTAAAATCCTTTTTAAAAGCCAGCAAAAAAAAAAAAAAAAGTCAATGCATTCAGCCTGGGCAGTTACAGAGAAAACTCTTATCCTGAATATTCATGTGATGAACGTTCAGCAACTATCAGAATAAATCTGGAAGAAATGAGCTTATTCACTTCTAATTTCATACAAACAAACTTGCTTCATTACCACCAGCCCAGGTGGATGATAATTAAAACAGAAACTGAAAAACAGGGCAAAGAAAAGTGCAAGGATCAGAGTCTTATTTTGCTCATTGTAGAAACAGAATTATAAATCTTCAAGGCTCATCTTACTGCTCCTTATTTAAATATAATTTCAAGCAGAAATGAGAAACGTATTTGGGGAACTAATGCCAGGCATGTTTGTAAATGACACCTGCTTATTACAATAGTCCTTAATTTGCGATATCAGTTGGGAACAGCAGCCCAGTTGTTAAGTGAACCAGACACTAAGTGAAACTGCAACTACGCTTAGGACATTACTTCACTTTCCCTTTTCTTTATAGACTTGTAAAGGTCATAAATGCTAGAAATAGACTAGTCACAGAGTTACCTTTCATCACTGTGATATAAATGAGGCAGTTCCTTAAATGAGGACTACTTGTGAGTAAAGCTATAATCCAAAGTGAGCATAACAAAGATTATCATTACTACCATGTTTCCCCAAAAATAAGACCCTGTCTTATTTTCTTTTGAGCCCTGAAATAAGTGCTCGGCCTTGGGGTCTTATTTATTTTGAGGTGCAGGAGGTAGCAAGTGTGGTCTCCTCATGGCTGCTGTTGTGTTGCGATATTTTCAGGGAGGGCTTATTTTCAGGGGAGGGCTTATTTTATCACATGCGCTCAATAGCCCGATTGGGCTTATTATCCGGGGAGGTCTTATTTTCAGGGAAACAGGGTATGCTGTAATTTTATAAACTACTTTTCTGATGCAAAACAAAAGTTCTACATAAAAGGACCCAATATTCTATAGAGGAAAATGTACTCCTGGGCCTCTCTCTGGTCCCAAGGCTGTTTTCCATTTATAAAATTATACAGGCAGTCCTCAACTTACAACAGTTCACTTAGGGACTGTTCAAAGTTACAACAGCCCTGAAAAAAGTGACTTATGACCATTTTTCACCCTTATGACCTTGCAGCTTCTTCATTGTCACATGATCAAATTTCATCTACTTAGCAACACATTTATGACGGTTGCAGTGTCCTGGAATCATGGGATCAGCTTTTGTGGACCTTCTGATAAGCAAAGTCAATGGGAAATTCAAATTCACTTCATAATTGTGTTATTAATTTAACAAATACAACAAGTCGTAAAATGGGGTAAACTCACTTAACAAATGTTTCACTTAGCAACATAAATGTTGGGCTCAATTTTGGTCATAACTCAGAGGCAATCTGTACTGAAGAAAAAAGGCAAGCAAATTCATAGATCTGTAGAGCGAGGGAAAAGATCGTAAGCACAGTCCCAGTTTCACTTAATGACCACTTCATTTAAAAACCAGGTTACCGATCTCCATGGTGATTGCCAAACACGGATTACCTGCAATAAAAAGACAGAGTAAATGAAGTGTAAATATGGAATAAAAATGGGAACTATACTGTTGGAAGAAATGTCCATCTGGATTCAGTTCCAGGTGGGGAACAGACACTGGATTCATGGAAATTTATTGGAAATAAGGTTTATTGATGATGGACAAGACTTCATGATTTGAGGTCCTGAGGGAAAAAGAAGATCACGTGCATTGAAGATCTTGAAGAAAAAAAGGGAAGAGATGCTGAGAGAGCTTTATACCCTCTGTTGGGCCTGGCCTTGGAGCTTCCTGTTCCTGTGTAAGAAATGTATTCTGATTGGTGGTCAGACTGCCAGGGGGCTGGGTGTTAGCTAACTGTCGGCTATCTGTTTCCTATGCTTGGTTGAGCTGTTGCTGGGTGATGATGTACTGAAAGGGCTTTAAGATTCCTATTATGGCTCTGCCTGAAGGAGGTAAATCTTTGTTATGTAGGATAGACTGGCTCAGGCCTTAATGGCCCATTGACAAAGGTGTGGGGAGTTTCTGCCTCCCTTTTAGGGGGAAATATTCTGCTCTTTTAATATTTCCTAAAATATTTCATTTTCTAGGAGATGGGTGGGTTTCATCTTCCTACAATAATAAATATAATCCCATGTTCAAGATTGCAGGGTCAGTCCAATAAGTAGGTGACTCTTGACAGGAAATGTAATGCAACGCACTACATTTCTGCCTTGTGCGTGATGCTGTCTTTCTTGAGCTTTCGCATGAGACTCTTGAAGAGTTGAACAATTCTCTCACATCATTAATTTTTCTTTGTTGGTGAAACAGGAAAGGAAGTGCTTGTGGTACGGTGGTTAGAGTGCAGTACTGCAGGCTACTTCAGCCAACTGCTAGCTGCAGTTCGGCAGTTCTCACTGGCTCAAGGTTGACTCAGCCTTCCATCCTTCCAAGGTGGGTAAAATGAAGATCCGGATTGTTGGAGCCAATAGGCTGACTCTGTAAACCGTTTAGAGAGGGCTGTAAAAGCACTATGAAGCGGTATATATGTCTAAGTGCTACTGCTATTGCAAATAGACAATAAAGACCCCGACTTGCTGAAAGTGTGGCTCAGTGGTTAAGGCAACAGGCTAGAAAGCAGCAAAGCATGAGTATAAGTTCCATGAAAGCTAAACTGGGGGACTTTGGGCCAGTCACTCTCTCTTAGCCCAACCCACCACACAGAGTTGTTGTGGGGGAAATAGGAGTAGGAAGGTGTGTGTTGGATATATTCACTATCTTGAGTTGTAAAAATAGTAAAGGTGGGATACAAACAAGCAAGCAAACAAGTCAATAAAAATATTAGAATCCAGTAGCAGCCCAAGGATTGATGTGGTCAAAGGTTAAAATTTGAACCACTGGCCAACAAGACAGATCCCAGCACCAAGACCGATAGAATTAGACCTACATACAGATCCTGACCAATTGCTAACCTTAACCATAAAATACACTGCCTATTTCATGCAGCTCAAAAACAGAACAATTACTCTATTGATTAAACAGGCCTCTGAGAAATAAAAATAGAGCAGGAGAAATCACAAGGATACACTTTTCAATGCATGTTAAATTTTATAGCAGCACAACAATCAGTTATATATATTTTTAACCAGCAATTTGGGGGAATAGAGCAGGGGTGGGAATGGTGGCCCTTTTATGACTTGTGAACTTCAACTCCCAGAATTCATGGCCAGCTAAGGAATTCTGGGAGTTGAAGTCCCAAAGTCATAAAGACACCATCACCTCTTGGCTAGAGGAAATAGACAGCTGTTTTTGGAAGCTTTAGGATAAAAAAAAACCTTTGAGAATCAATAAGCTTTGATTTCTAATAGATCCCTTTAGGAGACAGGAACATATGTAATAAAAATTGGCCAAGTGTTGTATTTCACACACGCAACTACAGGCTGGATGTAATTATATAATTATCACTACTTCTTAATTCATTTTGCTATCAGCCATTTGTATTGTATTAACAGACAACCAAGGATTATCATAACAACAAAGAAGCACTCCTACAGACACAAATGTTAAGCAAGCTTATTTGTTGCCACCTGTAAGTGATGCCAATCACTGCAATTGCCTGCAGAGCAGAAGGATTTTTCCCCCATTTGCACTGGAACTGCAAATATAATTTTGCCTTAGCAAACCAATAGCAGTTGCCCCAATTTTGTGGGAAAGAGGGGATCAGCTGCTACGCGGCCACGTCTGTGCATTTGAAGGGGGGGGGAAGATGACCAAAATAGCAGCCATCTAAGCAGATTCCTCAAAAATGCTTGTGAGCCCTAATAATCTAACGTTGGGATCGAATGCTAGTTGACATCTGTGAAAAGTGTTTTGGAATAAGCAAAAGGTTAGGGAGAGCCAGTCCAAAGCAACTTTCCAAAGAGCCAGTCCAAAGCATATTCTGAAATATTATAGAGTTATGCTCCTTTTTAAATTATATTTAGATTTAGCATTCGCTGGCTGGGGAATTCTAGGAGTTGAAGTCCGAACATCTTCAAGTTGCCAAGGTTGAGAAACACTGATTTAGATTCTTTTCATCCCACCTTTTTGTAAATAAATAAAGTCAAATCATGGGAGCAAACATAGCAATACTCCCTATACACCTGCTTCCTGCTTTTCTTCACCACAACAACCCTGTGAGGTAGATTGTTCTAAGTCACCCAATTGGTTATCAGACCTAAAGAAGGACTAGAACTCACCATTTCCTGCTTTCTAGACCAGCACTTTCCCCACTACAGTCAACTGTAGAATAGATCGAAGAATATCTCACGCAAACTAACACAGGCACATAAACATATCTAAATTTATATCTCAGGGATGACGGGCATTTTAAAACATAATTTGATAAGTACTGGTTTATTTAAAAATTGATATGCTACTTTTCAAATCCAATCTCAGGTTGTCTGACATTTAATAATACAAAACATTTTAAACCATTACCTTAAAAATCTTTAGCTAGAGGCACAGAGGGAAGGATGCCAAGTACATCCTGGGAGCTAGAGATTCCCCATTCAGCTTTAAAAGCTGGAGTGAAAGCAAAATTCCAACTGCTGGAACATGTTCTCTTATTTTAAACATTTTTGATTACTGGATTCCTGCCAATTAAAAGACACACGAGCCCTGTCAAAAGAAGTTGCCAGGGTTATAAGTAGGATATAGAAATTCACTCGGCATCTCATACAGGAGTCTTTTTTCTTCCGAGTTTAAGTAATGTTCTTTGTGCCAATCCTGGAAGTAACAAGGCATATTCTCTTTCTCTTCTCAATTCAATGGGGTAGCAATCCATAAAAAGATCCATCCATAAGAATCTTGGAAACAATTTGACAATTACCAGAAGTCAGCATGAATACGTCAAAACAAATCTTGCTTGATCGGTCTGTAATTTATTTATTTATTGAATCCAATTTTGAACTCAATCCAAGTGGATTCTGGGTGGCAAACTAAATAACACACAAAAAAAGAAGTACAATTAAAAGTACAGTTAAAAGCCAGTTCTTATATAGTAAACTAGCCAATAAGCCGGCATTGCCAGGGTATTTATTTATAGGGGGAAAATATCCAGATCAAAAGTAATGTCTAATGTTGGATTTTCCCCCTTACCAGGGGAGCCCCCTTGTGAGTACTGTGAAGCCGGTCCATAACAACTCCACTGTGCTGTACAGTAGAAGCCATTTTATGGTAGTACAGTAGAAGCCATTTTAAGGCACAACATTGATAGAATTAGAATAGAATTCTTTATTGGTCAAGTGTGATTGGACATACACAGAATTTGTCTTTGGTATCTTAACAGAACACACACCCTGAGGGGTTTTAGGGATGTCTTACCCCCACAATATTTTTTCCAGAGAGTAAATCACCTGTGTACCAAGTTTAGTTGAAATTGCTTGAAGCGTTCCAGAGTTATGCTGGAACACATACACACACACAGCCATACATATACACATACATATACATACATATACATACACACACACACACACACACACGATTAAGATGGTAAAGCTCTTAGTGATTACATATCTAGATCTTCTCCAGGATCATCTGTCCCTAGCCTGGTTATTCCAATCACCAATCACCATTGTACCTGAGTCCATCCACTTTGTTACTGTGACCCTCTTCTCTTTCCTTCTCTTTTCTTTATTTTTTCCCAACGTTATAAACTTCTTCAGAGAGCCATTTTCTTGAATAAGTTACCCAAGTTAAGGTAATATGTGCTGGGTCATTTGTACCTTGAGTGACAATTCTGGATTCATTTTTATAAATCTATTCTTTCTTTTTCTTGGCATCCATGGTATTCTCAGGTGTTTTTTTTCCAGAAGTATCAGTACTCTTCTAGTCCTCTTCTAGTCCAACCAGCATACCTACACCCATGAAAATCTATGAAAACATATGTTTGTGTGTGCGTGGGTATGTTTTTGTAGATTTTTACGGGTGTAGGTATACTGGTCTTGTTGTATTCAGGTCTTTTCCCATATAAGTGAGATTATCTTGGCAACGTTTCGGCGAGGGTGTTTTCGGCTTAAAGCGTGGTCATAGCTGCCATCTTTCTATAAATCTTGGTGCCTTGATGCCTACCAGACATCTGGAAACCAACCCTAGTCAACAAACGAGCCTCACCTACCACCCAGGCCGTTACAACACAAAACATTACGACACAAAACGACAATGGACACACAACCAGCACCAATCAGCACCAATCTATCAATCATGATACAACCACACAACCAATTAATCCACTTACTGAAACAAAGCCAGCACTCCACACATACCCCCACCAAGATTTATAGAAAGATGGCAGCTCCAACCATGCTTTAAGCCGAAAATATGACCCTGAAGATGACGAATGAGACCTCGCCAAAACGTTGCCAAGACAATCTCAATCTTATACGGGAAAAGAGCCGATTACAACAAGACCAGCATACATACATACATACATACATACATTCGTCATCTTCAGACTTCGTGCTTCCAGGAGCTAAGATGATGAATGAGGCTTCGTCGAAACGTCGCCAAGACACCTCCAATTTTACGCGGGAGAAAACCCGAATAACTAAAGACCTACATACTAACACCCGCGAAAACCTCAGAAAACCGCAAATAGGTAGTGCACTTAATATTGTATAGGAGGGAAATAAAATTCAAATTTTGATAGTCTGAAGTAGGGGTCCCTAACTCCTAGGCCATGGGCCATTCAGAACGGGGCCATACAAACAACTGGCTGTTGTACACACACATGTGCACAGCTCGATTTGTGCAAACAGGGGGCTGACAGGCATGCATGCTCGCATGGATCTTGACTTGCTTGAGCGGTGGAGCAGCATGCACATGTGTGCCCATTCCCCTCTCTCCCCATAAAGGTTAGGGGCCGCAGGTCTGGAGAAGTGGATAGCAAGTGACAATAAAATGTTCAGTTCAGTAGAAAAAGTTTTTGCACGCATGCACATTTTCATTTAAAATGCGCACATTAAAAAACAAATAAAAATTATATTTTTAAAATGAAAATTGTTCTGTGCATGTGCAGAACCGAAAATCAAGATAGTGCCACCGATCATAGAACCAGTAAGGTCACGTGTCCACTGGAGTTACTACCTATTTGGCCGAACCAGACCGAATAAGTAGGAACCCACCTCTGTTTGAGGGGAAATCTGAAGACAGTTGTCTGTGAATGTGATATATCTGCAAATAATATACATGCATTTTTAGTTGCATTAACAGAATTGTAATTTATAATTGTGGGAGATAATTGCTTCATTATAATCTGTTTTGCCTTGGCCTTTTGAGACAGACCAGACTAGGAAACCAAAGTTATGAATGCTGATACTACTTTTATGATCATGATAGAGTAACAGAATCTTGCAACTCTGAATAGGTTTCCCCTCTGCCTCCATTTATTGTCATAAGAATAGGAAAAATTATGTTTGAGATGCTTATTCAAAGTACATTTCTGCCCTGGGCTCAGATTTCTTTTACCTGTCCATTGTCTTGGTTGTGGTTCTTCTTCCTGTTCTTCAAGGTCATTCCTTCTTCCCATTAAATCATCTCTGTGCCTAGTCCTAGGCACCTCATTTTCAAAAGGATTTATTGGAACAGATTCAAAACAATAAAAATAACCATTCAAACCAAGCCTCATGACTGGGAGGCTTGTGTGCTCAGGGAGCTGAATATGTTGATCCAAATAATAAAATAATAAATAAATAAACATGATATCCTGATTGCTCATCCCTTTCCTGGACAGGAAGTTTCGAAAGGCAAGCATAAATTGAGTTAGCAACTCAAACTATTATCTGTACGACACATATGGGTGCCTTTTTGAAATGTTAAGTGGATTCTAATCTATCGGTTGTCCAAAAATGTCATGTAGCAGACTTAGTCTGTTTACATTTCTCACAAATCAGTCATGGGTTCCGGATCCTGTTGCAACTGGTACGATGCAATGGGGCCCGGCGTCCACTACATGAAGGTGTGCAGCATGCGCACACATACATACGTACTGCCTGCGACGCTCCACAACGCCTCCACGACGCTCCAGCTGCTCAGCGGAGTGTCGCGCAGGTGCCGTACATTCCGTGCTTGGAAGCACCAAAGAGCTCAAATACCGGTAAGGAGCATGGGTGGGTGGGCCATCCAGAGCACTGTACTGGAACGGTACCTGGTGCTCCCAGCAGGCACTGATATGCCCATACCGGGGCGTACCAGTCATAATCCACCACTGTCACGAATGCAAGGTGAATATATCAGAGGTAGGTTGCTCCCAGTTTGGCCCAGATTGGGCAAACTGGTAGTAGCGGCAGTGGAGGTTCTGCCCACCCACTGGACACTTTTGCTCATGCGCGTGCAGGAACATGCCTGAATCAGTAGTAAAAATATTGGCAACCCACCACTGGAATATATGCGTCCTGGGATAATATTGCAGGATCCAATCTGGGTCAGTTACCAGGAGCAAAAGTTTTGTCTTCTGAGCTTTTGGACTCATCTTGGAGCCCACCCTCAGGGAATTTCTCTCTAGCTGAGTGTATTTACATTTCTATACAGAAATGTTAATCAGACTTCCTTTTTTTAGATTCTAGTTGTTTTAAGTGTTTGTACAAGGAGCTACACACCAAAGAGTAGGCAGAAATACAACAAAAATCCAATATTATTTCTTTATCTGACGTTTTCTAACATATCTATTGAACAAGGTCCTTCTTCTATCCTATTACAATTTGTAATTTAGCTGCTGTAAAGGTTCTTTTCAGGAAGATTGTGTGTGTTTCAAAAAATGAAGTGCAAGAAGCATTTCAAATCCTGCAAGAGGGAAGAAAATGTGTCTTTTGAAGAACATTTTAATTTGGCTTGTTAAAGCAACTGCATCTTTCTTCAGGTTTATGAAGAAGCCTAGAAAAAAAAGTTGTGACTTCTCCTCTTAGAAACAGATAGAGCTTCTGCTTTTGTGAGTCCAAAGCGCACCTTGTGAAGTGTTTTTGAACCATGCACCATTCTAATGTTTAGATGTCTGGCCTGGCTTGGTCTAGATTGTAGTGTCAAAGGTAAAGTTTGAAACAAAACTTTAAAGCTGTTCCCCAGTGGCAAAATAGCAGAAAACTAAAAGAGGTTGAAGCAAAAAAATTGTATAGATGAGAATGAAGGTCCCTAATGATAGAAAGGTTAATAAAAAGGGGGAAATGACTTGTATGAATGCCAGTTTCTGTCCATGTCTCAGCCTGGTACTTAAGGGGAATGTTTTCACTTAGATACTTCTGCTCCTCTTGCCGACGTGAGGGAGATACTGTTAATAATAAAGATTGCCCCTGATGGTAGAAGTCTAATTACAAGATAAAACACTAAAAGGTACAATGAAGTAATGGATTGTAGGTTTTTGTGTGTGTGGTTTTTTTTCCCCTGGATATCAGTTTATTACCAACCTGACACTATAGCTTTAAGGGTCATTTCTCTGCTGTTACCGGGCTGCCAAAAGAAGAAGAAACAAAAGAAGAAACAAAGAACATGGGAACAGGTGAATAGAAGCAAATAATCTTTGTTAGTTTTCTCTCCCATATTTTCCTATTAATAATGGCTTACAGAAAAGGCTTCTCTAGTCATAGATTTCTAAAAGATGTCAAGAACCTGTTGCTTATATACCTAATAGTCAAAACAGAAGTTAGAAATGCTCAGGTGTAAGCTCTGAGTATAAACTCTAAACCTTGACACACATTTTGCTGCTTTTTCATCAAAGCAATATAGACTGTAGGCGATTCATTAAAGTACAGGAAAGGTATCCCTATTTTTGCTTTCTGAAAATGCAACCAACTTTTTATTTAACCATATAGCTGATTGTACCCCAAAACTCCATTAAATCTATTAAATGCTATAAAATTTTTGGAAATATTTAGTCGCTCCTCTCAAATCTCAAATACTCATGCTAAGATTGTGTAGCATGATTTCATAAAAGCAATTCTCTGGCCCCTATGCCTTTTCACAGAACAGATCTAGGGATCACTTGTTTTCTCCCCTCAAGAATAACGGTAGTGAGAGATTGTGGATAATCTTTCCAAAATAGTTCCTACTCTCCCTTTCATTCTCCACTTACCCGACTTGAAGTTGATTGCTATGAGTGGGACCTTGCAGTCATATTGAAAAGAATTTGACTATTATGAGTATTAAAAACTCTTAATCTCGGAGATACAAAGATGTGTTGTAGATACTACACATTTGTTTTTTGTCACAACAACTGACAAATATTCAGCTTCCTTGATAAAGAAAGACAAATTAGCAACTTTAATTCCCTTCATTTTGTAAACATTTATTTTTTAACAAAATCCTCTGATTCTAACAGTAACAGCACTTAGACTTATATACTGTTTTACAGTGCTTTACAGTCCTCTCTAAGCAGTTTACAGAATCAGAGTTTAGAGTTTAGAGTTTTATTTCATTTGTATGCGGCCCTTTTCCCTAAGGGGACTCAGGGCGGCTCACAACTCAAACAAGAGAAGGGGGATACAGACAGTTTGACAACAACACAAAACAATACATAGTTAAAAGGCGCAACAATCATACCATTCGAGATAGGGGCAACGATTCTTTAGCCCCAGGCCTGTCGGAACAGCCAGGTTTTAAGGGCTATGCGGAAGGCCTGGAGGGTGGTGAGGGTACGAATCTCCACGGGGAGTTCGTTCCAGAGGGTCGGAGCAGCCACAGCGAAGGCTCTCCTCCGAGTAGTCACCAGTCAACACTGGCCGGCGGATGGAATTCGGAGGAGGCCTAGTCTGTGGGATCTAATTGGTCTAGTGGAGGTAATTGGCAGCAGGCAGTCTCTCAAGTACCCAGGTCCAATACCATGAAGGGCCATGAATTGTTGTTCCCAACAATTTGGATCCTTATTTTACCAACCTTGGAAGGATGGGAGGCTGAGTCAACCTTGAGCGTGGTGAGATTTGAACTGTCCAAATTGCAGTCAGCTAGCAATCAGGAGAGGTAGACTGCAGTACTGCACTCTAACCACTGCACCACCGTGGTTCATAAAAATACTTTGCTATCTCTTTGTTCCCTAAATAAATTGTTCAAGAGTTGCTGCATTGGATTTTGTCAGCCTCAAGTATTTAAGCCAGCAGACAATAAAAAAAAAAGCCAGCAGAGGTTCGTGATCCATCTGGTGAAAAGTTCACAGGAATACCTTAGCAGTTTCTTAGTGGACAAATAATAGTGTACAGGCAAACTGGAACAGAGATGAAAATGGGCAAGTAGAATGGAAAACAAATCCTATGCAGAAAAATTTAAGTGTCTAGGCACATTCAACCTGGAGAAGAGGGGAGGGAAGCAATAGTACCCTTCAAACACACCAAAGACAAAGATGTCTACTGTCTGAAAGAACTGGATTAGATTTAAGGATTTAAGCTGTAGGCAGAATTGTTTTAATGACAGGAGCAGTTCAACTATGAATTTAAGAACAGGGGAAGGGAAAGACTAACATAAACCGAAGCTAGGTAGTTAACTGTTGAAGATGCTCTGGTCCTGGCTTTAAGAAGATTGGATTAAACGATCCAGACAGCCCCTTCTAATTATGTGCTTTTAATAATCAACATCTGATCCTGCCCAAATGTACATCTAGTCCACTGTTCCAACAATACTCATTTTTTAGTCTTTGTATTAAAAGACATATAACCCTGGAGTTCCACATCACTAGTTAGGAGCATATAACTAGCTGCATATTACAATTCTGGGGATATGCTTTGCTGAGTGAGAAGCACCTTAGTTGAAAGAATATGGAGGAGGAGGAGGAGGAGGAGGAGGAGGAGGAGGAGGAGGAGGAGGAGGAGGAGGAGGAGGAGGAGGAAAGGCTCCCCTCCCTCCATATTCACACCCACCCAAAATTTTGTTTGTTATCTGGAAACTTCATTCCTTATATTAGGGGGGTCAAAGTTGCGGCTCACGAGTCAGATGAGTCACATGCTGGCCCTCCCCCACCCAGATTAGCGAAAGGGGGAAAGTCCCAATATGTTACGTGATGCTGCCCAGACGACACGAGTTTAACACCCCTGTCTTATATGATACCTTGAGCTAACTCAAGTAGAACAACCAGAGCAATGCTTAGGCATCATGGACAATCAACAGAATCTATACATAGTCAATCAGCAGCAGCAGTTTCTTCCTCTCCCTACACACATATTTTGATAGTTCCTCTATTTTCTTCCTCTTTAAATTGCCTTGCCAAACTCCTATGTACTCTCCTCATTCAGTTACTCAGTGAATTGATGAGAACAAAGTCTAATCAATTAAAAGAAAGCAACAGTTCAAAGCATAGGTCTGCTTGGTTGTTTGTTTGTTTGTTTGTTTGTTTACCTGGATAGATGGATGGATGGCTGGAAGGATGGGTGGATGGATGAATGGGTGGGTGGGTGGGTGCTTGCTTGCTTGTTTGCTTGCTTGCTTGCTTTATTATGTGCTATCAAGTTAGCAACAACTCTTTGCAACTACATACATAGAGTTTCTTTAGGTTGGCCTGTCCCTAACCTGGCCCTTCAGATCTTCCAGCAGTGTACATATTGTCTATGTAATTGAGTCCATCTACCTTGCTAAGGTTGTCTTCTCATCTTTCCTTCCACCTTTCCCAGCTTATATGTCCAAAATATGATAATTTGAACTAGGCATTTGTGCTTTGAGTGAGAATTCTGGGTTGATTTATTCAATGACCTCTTTGTTTGTTTTCGTGCTTTCTATGATATTCTTGGAATTGTTTTCCAAAAATGTCTGAAAGCATCAATATACTTTCTATCCTGCTTTTAAAACTCCAACTGTTGATTCAACTGTTGATCCTAATCCTAACCTAAATGAAGTCATTCACCATATCTTCAGTCAATTCTAGGGCTGGCTGCTCCACACATTATCTTTTTAAATAATCCTATTTTTTTCACTGAATTCCTTGACTTTCATTACTAGAGCTTTCAGATCTTTTACATTGTCAGGTGTTAGAGTGGTATTGTTAACATAGGGAAGGAAAATATACAATAGCTCCGTAGATGAAAACAGCATAAACATTAATAAAAATTATAATTACATAACGGCAAATAAAAACATCATTGTTCATTTGATACCAGGAAAAGACATGACTGATTTAAAGATTTGCTATATTTTCATACATCCCCTACATTCCTAAACTCTTCTTAGATTCTGATCTAAAATGTTGTACAGTCTTAATATTCAAATGTGCTACCTATTTTTTTAAAAAAAGCATATATCACCGATATATAACATTGTAATATGGAAAATTAGGTAACAAGAATGTTTTAGAAATAGCCACATTTTTACTCGTCACAGCATGCTACAAAAAGTTTTATGTGAAAATACCATACACTTGAATTGTGTTCTCTTTTTAATTGCAGAAAAATTGTGAAAACAGGAGGCACTAGAGATATTTGTGATTCTGCCACAGGCCATGTTTAAAGGATTCACAGATTCATCATACGGAAGGTATGATTTAGCTCAAACAAGGCTCATTATTTTTTTACAGTGCTTTATATAATAATTTTATAATCTTCATCATCATCAGTCTAACATATCTCTATGATAAACTGAAGGGTATTAAGTACTAGATTGAACACTGGAAAATGCCCCATCATGGAGAGTGTGCTACAACTAGAATATCTTATATCCCTGCCTAAGGTTATTCTTAGGGTTACATCTCTCCGTAAAGAGAATTATACTATACACTGACCTGATACCCTTGCTGAATTATTTTCAATATTTAATTTATTGCCTTGAATTACACAGCATGCACACATATGCTATTTGTACCTACACATTTATCTACTCTTTCTGTCTTTTTTTTTCCTGAAGCTCTGACATGATTGACATTCTCTGAGAGCCAAAGTTGGAATAAGGAACATGCACAAATGATGGTTTCCTTAGCAACGGGAATCATGTGAATTCTCCTCTTTCCTTTTTTCTTTTGCACTTTACTTAGTGGTCTCTCCACACATTGGTTTTCATGGAGACTTGGAGGCCTGATGCATTTTTTTTTTTCCTAAAAATAAAATCAGTGCACCAAGCAGAATTTAAAAAAGGTTTTATAGTTTGCTGACATGAATGATTATTTTTATTTATTACTGGGAAAACAATCCTTAGAAATATGCATATATTGGCTTGTAAAAACTCATTTAACACAGAGAGATAGAGAGGTGGGGACATCTTTTAATTCCTTTTATTAAATAATGTCACCATTTTTATGTCAAATATTATTGCCTATTGGCTCAATTCTATAACCTTTCATCCAGGATCTCCAGGATATCTCACAAGTGTGTTGGGTGAATTCTTTTTGAGAGGCCTTATTTCAGAAAGAAAAATAATAATTTACATGATTTTCCCAAAAGGAATAAAAAGAAATTATGCCACTTTTCATGAAATATACAGGTGTCGATACCAACTCAGAAACAATCCCTATAATTTCAAGACAAATGCATTCTATTTCTATATAAATTAACCAAGTAGCTTGTTCAAATTAAAATAAAAGTAGATTGTCCTCGAAGTATGACCACAATTGAGGTCAAAATTTTTATTGCTAAGTAAGACAGTTGTTAAGTGAATTTTGCCCCATTTCATGACCCTTCTTGCCACAATTGTTAAGTGAATCACTGCAGTTGTTAAATTAGTAACTGGAGTTGTCAAATGAATCTGGCTTCCCCTTGACTTTGCTCGTCAGAAGGTTGCAAAAAGTGATCATGTGACCTCGGGACACCGCAACTGTCATAAATATGAGCAGGTTGCCAAGCATTTAAATTTTGATCACGTGACCATGGTGATGGTGCAACAGTCAAAAGTGTGAAAAATAGTTGTAGGCCACTTTTTTCAGTGCCTTTGTTGACTTCAAACAGTGACTAAATGAATGGTTGTAAGTCGAGCATTACCTGTAAATGTTCCTAATAAAATTTCAGAATGATGACTTGGTCTTCTGATCAAAATACAATGGTTGAAAGACCTCATTTTCCTTCCAATGCTTTTTTCCCACCTCCTCTTTAAATCCTTCAAATGCAAATTGTTGTTTGTAAAGTTGGATCCTTGACCAGTGGGAAAAGATAAAAGATCACTAATGGGTGTAGAAAAAACTTAACTCCCTCTTCACTTCCTGTCTATCTTCACAGGGCTGGCAATGTTGATTCAACTTCCATGACAGTCTCTTTCTGAACACTTTGCTAAGATGGCAAAGAGATCAACATCTTGTTCGTCAAGACAAGTCTTGTTTTCCTCATTGTTGGGTTTTTTTTTTGGCAGGGTATGTGTGTTTGTGTGCCTTAGAATCAGGGGTGGGCTGCAAAAATTGCAGCAACGGGTTTGCTGCCATGTTGCTGGGTGGGCCTGGCCAGGGTGGGTATGGCCTTATTGGCCTCCTGCACCACAGCAGTGTGTGTGTATGTGTGTTTTGCCCTCCCCTCCCCAAGTTCCAGAGGCTTTTCTTGAGCCTCCCGGAAGGCGAAAACTGTTTCTCCCAGGCTCTGGAGGTTCTCCAGAGACCGGAAACAGGCCAGTTTCCAGACTTCCAGAACCTACGGTAAGCCCATCCCCCCTTCCGAGCCTCCGCATGGGCCCTGCACTTACCTGGAATGATGAACGGGCCACATGGAGACTCATCGGAGGGGTGGGATGGGAGGGGCCAGTGAGGGGTGGCATTTGGGCGTTCACCGAACTGGGCAGAACCCTAGTTAGAGGATTGCCTGAACCCTTGTGAACCCCCAGCAGTCCACCACTGCCAGTGCTGACTCTGAAAACTGCATGGACTACTCCCTACAGGTTCCTTGGCAGGATTTTGGAATTGGTCACCCTTAGGTTTCTTTCTGGGGCTGAAAGAGACTAACTGGCCCAATGTCACCCATCCGGTTCCATACTTAAGGTGGAACTAGAACGCACAAATCTCCCAATTTCAAGCCTGATGTTTTAGCCACTACAGCAAACTGGATCTCTGCATTCCTAATAACGTGGCAAAATAAGCATAGGGGAAGCATTCCAAATATTATTTGCTTGTTAAACATATTTCTATGCTGCCTTAATCCATAGGTACTCTTGGCAGTTTACAGAGAAGAAATACAAACTATATCAGCTACAGTAGGAACAAAATCATCTCTAAACATCATAAAAATGAAAACTACACAAAACCAACATGGAACGAAGTAGCATAATTGCCAGTCACAGATAGAATACATCCCCAGCCAATTTGTACAGCATTTTCATATGTCTGTGCCCTTCCCATTTTATCTTGAACTAACTGGATACCTGTGCTTTGCGATAAAACTATGTCAATGGGCAATGCTGGAGAAATCCAGTTTACTCTGGTTCAATCCGTTGGCTCAGTGGTGGTCGGTGATTGAAACACATAAGGGAATATCGCTCCCACCGCCTTGAGTCTGAAAGCAGTTCCATATGTGGGAGGCATAGACATTTTAGTGAGATACTGATGTTTAGTACTGTAAGGAGCCCCAGACCACTCCTGTCTGCCAGTTTGAACTGAGGTAACGATATGTGAGGCAATTGACAGTTAGAACAGAGTTCTTTTCAGGAGGGGACAGGGAATAGAATTTCTAATTCCTTAGCACCAGAGCATGCTAATATAAGGCAACTGGCAGTTGGAACAGAGTTCTTTTCAGGTGGGGAGGGGGAGAACTCCTTTGCATCAGAGTATGTCAATTACTGTATAAGAAATATTAATGATCTGATGGTCATTTCGAAAAATCCTTTCTTAGCGAGCACCTAGAATACGTGCCACATTTCAAGTTTGTAGGCTTTATAGTTCTGGAAATTTTGTGATGAGTGAATGGTACTTGGCTTTTATATATAAAGAGAGATTCATGCAAACATTGGTCTAGGGATCAATGAGATTTCATTCACAAGCTTTTTGGATATGGATGGGATAAAACAGAGTTAGCTTTTATTAGAGCAATCTCTGGCATAGTGGCATAGAAGTGCTTTTGAAGAGACATATCAACTTGAAATTGTGTCATGTTTAAGTGTTAAAAGTGGTTTCATATGTTACACTTGCCCTCATATTTCAGTTTCATCTCCTTCAGAAGCATTCATGAGTATGGCTAACCTTTTAGTTCCTCCACACCCACAAAACAAACTTCCATCTGGAGGGTTGCTTTTGGATGTAAGAAAAATAAATATTCGACTCTGTGAATACTTTATCTCCTTGTTTTATTACACCCTCCCCAAGGCAACATATAGTGATGGGGCATGATACAAATTCAGGAATATAGATCACAGCTAAAGCCACAAGAAACATGAGAGAGCTACAAAAAAAAGTACCCCCAAAATGCTTATATCTATTTTAGATCATTTTCCTCATGTTCTCCCCCAACCACACACCCACTAGTCTACAGCACTGGTCACTTTAGAACAGTGGTGGGATTCCAAATTTTTACTACCGGTTCTGTAAACGTGGCTTGGTAGGCTTGGCTTGGTGGGTGTGGCTTGGCTTGGTAGGTGTGGCTTGGTCTGCATGGCAGGGGAAGGATACTGTAAAATCTCCATTCCCTCCCCACTCCAGAGAAAGGTTACTTGGTAATCCCCATTTCCTCCCGATCAGCTGGGACTCGGGAGGCAAAGAATAGATGGGGCGGGGCCAGTCAGAGGTGGTATTTACCGGTTCTCTGAACTACTCAAAATTTCCGCTACCGGTTCTCCAGAACTGGTCAGAACCTGCTGAATACCACCGCTGCTTTAGAAGATAAAGACTAAATTTAGTAGGCTAATGTATTACCCTGTTAGAATAAGCCCAAACCTTTATTAAATTAAAACAAAACCATTAATTTGAATGGAGGAAGTACAATGGAATATGCTCCTTTTCACTATCTTTCTTGCCCTCTGTTACCCCTGACACCCTCCCTCACATCAACTTCATAGAGCTGCTGTTTTGAGGATAAAATTAAGTCAGCTGCCTTCAGCTCTTGGAAGAAAGATGAAAATAGAGAAAGAAATAGAATAATATTCTGTCTACCCAGATGGCACTTTGAGTGGCTATCAGGAAGCATATGGTGCCCTCCCTTGAGAAAAAAGAGGGAATTTCATCTGAGTTGAGAGAAGAATGGATGAACATAGATGAAGGACTGATAAATAGTGATCTTACTGCCTAAATGCAGTTCATAGAATATCTCCATTCTCTTGTGTTAACAATTTTATTCCACATTGGGGGTTTGGGTTTACCAAAATCAGGAGTGATAGATACAGTAGCTGCAAGATGACTCACATTTTAATGTTTTCAGAATTACTGAAATGACCCAGTGGCTGAGCAGTTCTGTGCCCAAGTTGTACTAAGACTTAAGTTTGATTTACTGGTCTTGAACCAGACATAGTGGTCTGGTTCAATGATGGGATTCAAAAAAAATTACTACCGGTTCTGTGGCATGGTTTGGTGGGCATGGCAGGGGACGGATACTGCAAAATCTCCATTCCCTCCCCACTCCAGGGGAAGGTTACTGCAAAATCCCCATTTCCTCCCGATCAGCTGGGACTCGGGAGGCAGAGAATAGATGGGGGTGGGGCCAACCAGAGGTGGTATTTACCGGTTCTCAAGACTACTAAAAATTTCCCCTATTGGTTCTCCAGAACTGGTCAGAACCTGCTAGATGCCACTCTGGTCTGGTTCACACATAATGATCTGGTTCACAGGGCAAAATTTCTACTTTCAGCCAAGCAGAAGTAAATAAAATTATGTCTTAGAGCAGTGTTTCTTAACCTCGGCAATTCGAAGATCTGTGGACTTTAACTCCCTTTATTCTCCAATCAGGTTCTGGTTATGAATCCTAGGAGTTGAATTCCAAGCATCTTAAATTTGCACGGTTGAGAAACACTGTTTCCAATCTTGGCAATGTCTGGGTGTGTGGACTTCCAATTGAAGAATTCCACAGCCAGCCTACACATTGAAGAAAATTCTGGCCATCACACATCTTGAAGCCCACACATATTACAATTGCTAAGGCTGAGAAATCCTGGCTTAGAATAGTGTTGCCATTCTAAGAGGATTCTAGATCTGGGATCTCCAGACTTGGCAAGTTTGAGACTTGTGGATTTCAACTCCCAGAATTCCTCAGCCAGCCATGCTTAAGTCCACAAGTCTTAAAGTTGCCAAATTTGGAGATCCCTGTTGTAGATAATGAATAGAAATGGACTGAAATTATTTCTGCCGCTGCTTTTCTTGCCCATGATCAATCCAGAAGGGAGCAGGCACACTCTGAACCCCAGACAGCACTTTTCTGAGGAAGTCTTCTATATAACTGCAGCCCACCTTAATTGGAAAGCTCACTGAAAGGCAAGATAACCATAATAAAAATGTAGCAGCTCTCTTCATGGTGACTATTAATAAAAGCCCTAAATCCCATGACAGGGTAAAACTGGTTTGTTGGAGTGGCTCATCATGAGGGTATCTCCTGACTACCAGATGACCATGATAAAGAAATTAACAAAGGGAAGCAAAACAATACAAAACAAAGCAAAAGGAAGGAAAGAAAGTTCTTCTTCTTCTTCTTCTTCTTCTTCTTCTTCTTCTTCTTTTTCTTCTTCTTCTTCCTCCTCCTCCTCCTCCTCCTCCTCCTCCTCCTCCTCCTCTTCCTCCTCCCCTCCCCCTCCTTTATTTATTTTATTTATTTTATCAAGCATGTATAAGATAAGAGATATAAGTGCAAACATGATTATGAATACAGGAAATGGCTACGAATAAGTGGGAACCATTAGGACAGGGACAATAGGCATGTTGGTGCGCTTATGCATACCCCTTACAGACCTCTTAGGAATGGGATGAGGTCAACAGTAGACAGTTTAAGGTTAAAGTTATGGGGGTTTCTAACTTCTTCCTCTACTCCTCCACGCACCCACACAAAGGACTTCGCACCACATTCACAGCAACTAAGTGCTATCTGGCTAATGTTCTCCTAGGTTCTGCTCAACAGCCTCTATTTATTGCTACCGGCAACACCGAGATTAGCTTTCCTCGTGCATGCTTGTTATTTTTTCATCTTCATATTTGTGTGACTGCGGTGGGAGATTTCACAGGTGGCTGATGAAGCTCGTTATATTTATTTGGACCTCCTTAGTGTTCCTTAAAAGGCAATTAAAATGAGAATGGAAATGACTGTATGTGGTCAAGCACACTGCTGCCTAACTATTTACACAACTGCCGGCTGAATATAAAAAGGGAGGGACCGCTTGTGCCAGCCCAAAGCCGTGCAGCTGTGCTAATGGCTTCCCTAAACTTCCTCATTTTGAAATTTTCTCAAACTTTCCAACAACATTGATTATCGGATCACATTAATCCTTCTCATCTGTGCATTTGCCAGGCCACAGAGCCGGGAAAAGCAACCTCCTGCCTCTTCCTGCCAATCATATTTGGTTTCCTTTGACAGGGAACGTGTTCTACATTGTCTCACTAACTGCTGGAGCCTTCTCTGCTATTCCCGCCTTCCATTGTTGAAAGAAGCTTTCCCTGATGACCATGTCATAGAAGGAAAGGTCATTGGGGGAAAAAAAATCTGCTTAATCCAGCCTTAGGCTTGTGTGAAGAAGTGTGTGTGTGGGTGGGGGTGGGGAGAGAGGCAGATATGAATAATATAGATTTCCATCTATATTTTCTTCAGGGGTTTTCTTCCCCATGTCTGTAAAATCATGTTAGGGAAAGCAGAGGCATACTGGCGAGGGACGTGGTGGCTCAGTGGCTAAGACAGAAAGGTCGGCAGTTCAGCGGTTCGAATTCCTAGCACCACATAACGGAATAAGCTCCCATTACTTGTCCCAGCTTCTGCCAACCCAGCAGTTCGAAAGCACGTAAAATGCAAGTAGAAAAATAGGAACCACCTTTGTTGGGAAGGTAACAGCGTACTGTGTGCCTTCAGTATTTAGTCATGCCAGCCACATGACCACGGAGACATCTTTGGACTGTGTTGGCTCTTTGGCTTTGAAATGGAGATGAGCACCGCCCCCTAGAGTCGGGAACACAACCTTTACCTTTACCTTACTGGTGAGCCATATTCCTTATCCCTATTACATTTCTCTGTAAAAGTCCAAAACGTGGGGAAATTCACTAAATGAACATATACACGTGGGATTTAGAATCTTGTGTGTGACCAGGACTGAAAATCACATGCCGTCATAGGTTTATCATGTTTGAATTTGTTAAAAAGCAGACAGGCAGATAATGCCACTTTATTATCTAAAAGAAAGGAAGACTTAGAAAAGAAGACAGTCCTAAGACAAAGGCAACGTCAACTTACGATGCTTAGAGAATGTATTATTGATGGCAAGGAAGTGCAGGAAAAAGACAGTTTTTTACTCTTTTTCGGCCCCAGAATAGTAAAGATAATGTGCTGGAAAGTAAAGATGGGTTTAATTCTTAAGTGGGGAGACAATGATGAACTTACACAAGAACATAAAAGATGAGGGATGTTCTGTGACAAGAAAGATCAGAATATTTAGTACAATTATTTGCTTTAGTGAAAAGTTTCCAGCTGTGAAAGCTGGACATTGAAAAAGAGTGAGGGAAACAAGATAGATACCTTATGGATCGTGGTGTATTTACTACCACAGATGTGAGAAGAACCTGTCAATCACTTCTGAAACTAAATGAAGGCTTACAGTTCCCTTGAGGAAATTATCAGTACATGCAGTCCTTGACTTACAACAGTTCATTTAGTGACAGTTACACTAAATTTACAGCAGCCCTCAGCAACATATTGATCTAAAACCTGAACTGTTCCTGTTGGGTATCTTGTCAGAAAACCATAGTAAAGAAAATGTATATTTGATTATTCATGTGATAACTGCAGCTAGAATTATATTTGCACAAAATTGGAGGGGTGAAGAGATCCCTTACAGATGAAGATGCGATTAAGAAAATATTGGAATGTGCAGAAATGAATAGATCAACACTTGCAATTAAAGGAAAGGAAGAACCTGATTATTATAATATATGGGAATGAATCTAATTGATTAGAGATTATTCTCAATTCAATGGTTAGGGAATAAATATAAAAGTAATATATTACAAAGTTAAATAAGTTAAGAAGATAAATGTTACAATAGATGTTAAACTTTAAGTATCAATATTAAAATAAGAATAGATATAATTAATGGATATGGTGGTAAGCTTTAACTGTTATGACACAAAAAATGTGTACCCAGACGACATACTGTTTAATGAGTGATGGAATGTTTGTATTAAAAGAAAATGAAAATAAAAATAAAAAAGAAACTAAACAAAGCGGCACTAAACAAAGTGACTTATGACCATTTTTCACACCTATGACCAATGCAGCATCCCCACAGTCAGTGATCAAAATTCAGATGCTTGGCAGCTAACTCATATTTATGATGGTTGCAGTGTCTTAGAGTCATGTGATCACTTTTTGCGACCTTCTGACAAGCAAAGTCAATGGGGAAACTAAAGTCACAACCGTTACTACTTTAACCATTGCAGTGATTCACTTAGCAACTGTGACAAAAAAGATTCACTTAACAACTGTCTTACTTACAAAAGAAATTTTGGGCTCAATTGTGGTCATAATTTGAGGACTACCTGTATGTAGAAATTCCCTCACTTTGGCCATGTAATGTAATCAGATGATGAACTAGAACAAGCTATCTGAAGTAGCCAAAATATTTTCTAAATGAAAAGCAACTTCCTTTAAGTTCCATAACAGACTATTCTTGGCACAGTTTCCAGGGGCAGTGTAGGTTTACTTTCAGTGACCTTTAGTTGAAATTGTTCAAATGATATTGGGTAGTCTTTTGAATTTTTACCTAATTTTAGATGATCCTGGATAATAACATGGAAACCATAATTGGCCATTCTGGCTGCCTGCCTGGAGACAACAGGAACTATAAATCAACAGTGGGTATGAACCTAAACTCAGGAAAGCTGGCATAGAAAATACTACAGCAAACTTTTAAATTGGGTGGTCAGGAACTATGATTCATAGGTCCCAATGAAATTAACTGTAATTTTACTAACAGTGAACTAGCTCCTTTGAGATTAACTTTAAGATGTATTATATTGTCTCAGTTTATCAATTCTGCTGGAAGATTCACGCAACCACCTTTTCTTCACAATGAGGACATGACTTTGATGGAACTACCGGTAAGTCAAAAGAAAGATCCAGAAGCATTTGGGTACCAGGTTAAATTCAGGAAGCCTTGATTGTGTAAGGCTAATTTGCTTCATGAATAATGGAAATACGGTTTAACCAAATCAATATGTGGAAGCAACACCGTTCACCAAACATAGAATTCAGTACACTGAAGTAAAGAGAGAGTGGCACTTGCCTCACAGCAGCACCCTGTTGGGGTCTATGACATTTCACCATGGCCAACTCATTACAGCCAATTTGTCACAGCCAAGTCACCACAGTCAACTCACCACAGCCAACTCACCACAGCCAACAGCCAACTCACCACAGCCAACTCACCATAGCCAACTCACCACAGCCAACTCAACATAGCCAACTCACCACAGCCAACTTTTCACAGCCAACTCACCAGTCAACAGCCAACTCACCAGTCAACAGCCAACTCACCAGTCAACTCACCACAGTCAACTCAATATAGTCAATTCACCACAGCCAACTTGTCACAGCCAACTCACCAGTCAACTCGCCACAACAGCCAACTTGCCATGGAACAACTTTCCATGGCTAACTCACTGCAGGACAAGTTACCCTGATATCAAAGAAATGATGGGATAGAATCATTAAAGAAAGGATGCAAAAGAAGGGACAGAATGAAATGTGAATGACAAAAATTAAAGCAATCGTTTTATTTATTTTAAATAATTAAATTGAATTGATAAATTGTCCTGTAATGAATTGGCCATGGCAAGTTGGCCGTGGTGAGTTTTCCATGGAGAATGTGGCGTGGTGTGGTGGCCACTGAAAGCTCTCAAGTTGTTCCATTCTGCCCTGTCTCTCTAGCTATTTCTTTGGGTGCTTCCAGTAGCTCATTGAAGCAACTGGGGTGGCTGCAAAAGAAGACAGCAACTTGACTTTGCTCTTTGGAAGCAGGGCACCATGTCACTTTGTGAAACTCTGAACAGAGGCAGCAAACTTTTCATAGCCCAAATATCATTCACATACATTCATCCTATGAATGTTTCTCTGCCAAAGCCCCACTGCGTTGTTGGGATGTTTCTGGGAAAGATCTATAAAATGGCATATATTCACAAGGCTTCCCCACACTCAGTATTAATGATTCATTTTTTTTTCTAGATTTGGATCCTTTCTTGTTGATTCCAAAGCACATATCCAATACATTTTACCTAAAATCTTTAAAACTTGCCAAGCTAAAAAACTAAGATTATAGCCTTTACTATAATCAGTATGCAGAGATGAAGAGAAACAGCAGCAAAGCAGTTGCTGCATGTTTGCTGACAAAATATTTAATCCAAACATTTAATTTCAATCTGTCACTGTTCTCAGTTGGCATAATTACTTTAAGCAAATATCATGTAAATAGAAATAGAAAAAAGGCTCAGTCACTGAAATGTGAATAATAGAAGACTTACCATCATCCTCAGCACCACCAGCAGCTTAAAGTCTTTCTAGGATCTATTCTGGGAACTGTTTGAAATGTTTTGAGTGGGCTAATGTTAATTTTGATTTAAGTATCTCTGTTTTCACATTAAAAGACTGCATAGAGATTGGACTGCTTTCAATAGTGGTGGATATCTGTAACTCGGGTGTAGAATGAGGGTATTGGTGGGATTCAAATAATTTAACAACTGGTTCTCTGCTGTAATGATTACTTCCAACAGCCAGTTCACCAAACTGCTCAGAAACTTAACAACCGGTTCTCCCGAAGTGGTGCGAACTGGCTGAATCCCACCACTGGATGTGGGTGAAGGTTTGTTCTCCGAGTTTGTGGATTGGATTCCGAACTTTTCATTTCCAGGCTAGGTAAAAAATAGGTTTGGACCCTAATACAAAACTAGAAGTACAACACATAATGGATTGTGACTATATGATCTACAATATAACCGAAAAACAGAGTTGGAAGGGACCTTGGAGATCTTCTAGTCCAACCCCCTGCTCCGGCAAGAAACTCTATACCATTTCAGACAAATGGTTGTCCAATTTCTTTTTAAATACCTCCAGTTTCTGAAGGCAAGTTGTTACACTGATTAATTTTTTTAACTATGAGGAAATTTCTCCTTAGTTCTAGGATGCTTCTCTCATTGTTAAGTCTCCTTTTTTAAAGCTGGTTGGCATAGTTAGGATTTTGAGGACATGTTGCTCTTCAAAGATGGTTTCGGTGGGGGAAAAGCATTTACAAAGTACTGACTTAAAAGAAGTGTTTACTTCCATTCTTCCTTTGTAATATCGTCACCACTACTTCTTTACTACTATTTTTTTTCAGGTAAGTACACTTCCAAATGCAGCACTGATTTTCCAGGACAATTTGGGTAGCCCACCCAGACATCAAAGGTGTACTTGTAAATACAAATTATGCCAGACCTTATGTTTTATTGCCAGATTTACATTGTTTTAAAATTAAAAGTATTTTAAAGTAGGAAAAGAAGAGGTGGTCTGGCAGGTGAGAAGGCAAATATCAGAGGGCACATTGGTGCCCCTAAGCGACATGTTGGAGATCTTAGATATAGAGGCACTTTCCAAATGAAGTTTCTGAAAGTACCCTAAAGCACAATAAATATGAAACAAAAGTGAAATGATAAAGTGTCAAATAATGTTCCTAGCATGTACATTAAATCAAACACCAGCAGGAAGAAATATTGCTATCTTTGATGTTATTTCTGCTCAAATTCTTAAGTCAATCCATAAAACATCCTGTAAAGTCACAAAATTTTTGCTATCTGATAATATACAACTTTTTTTTTTCCTGGGTAGGTTTTTGACTATCGTTCATACAATATAGTATCTAAAAACTTCAAATGATTTCCAAAACGGTGCTAAGCCTTTTAAAAAAAAACAACACTCTCGGCTCTTTGAAAAATTAACCATGTCTACTCCTGCAATCTTCTGCCAACCTAGCAATTCGAAAGCATGTAAAAATACAAGTAGAAAAATAGGGACCACCTTTGGTGAGAAGGTAACAGCGTTCTGTGTGCCTTTGGCGTTTAGTCATGCCAACCACATGACCACGGAGACATCTTCGGACAGCGCTGGATCTTCGGCTTTGAAATGGAGATGAGCACTGCCCCCTAGAGTCGGGAATGACTAGCACATATGTGAAAGGGGAACCTTTACCTTTACTCCTGCAATATGTGACATCTGTCTTATCCCCCATTCTGGCCAGCAAAAGTTATAATGATAAAATATTTCCCTAGCAATGGAATAATAATAATAATAATAATAATAATAATAATAATAATAATTCCCATTGTGGTAATTTCTACACACACACACACAGACACAAGATCCTCTGGGGAGCTTATTGTTGAGAATGACTCTTTTAAATAATTAATGCACTTTGTTCAAAAATCAAAAAGTTTGGGACCGGCAACTCCGCCGTTGCCGGTCCCAAACTCCGCCGTTGCCGGTCCCAAACTCCGCCGTTGCCGGTCCTAAGCCCGGATGAGAAAGGAGGAAGGTTGGGATCAGGTTGGCATCTGGTCCCGTAAAAAAAACCCCGCCAACCCATACAATATGGTGAAAAAAACGAATAAGAATTCCATACCGCATCGGTCGTCGCGCGGGTTAACAAGGGCCGCGGCGGATGTTGGGGTCCCTGGACATCCGTCGACAAGTGGGCTACAAGTGGACCAGCCAACAAAACGACAAAAATATAGTGCAGATGAAAACCGTGCCATAATGGCCTGTTACTACAACTCAGAGCCAAAAAAAAGAGGATATTTAAAGCGAATGTATGAATTATGGAAACAACAATATCCAGATTCAAATGTTAGTGAACAACGACTAGCAGATCAAAGGCGATTTATTATACGGAATAAAGTGTTTAGTGAAGTTGAACATGAGGAAATTCAGGCAAATTGCAAAACCCAAAAAACAATATCACAAGCGGAAATAACTGATATTCAAGACACAACTAAAGACACTATAGTAGAACTCCCAGAAGAAGCTCTCAGGGAGGAAATAACATCACCACCACTAGAACCAGTTATCACTGAACCAACTGATGAACTAACTCAAAAACAAAAAGAATTGAAGGATAAGATCATGGAGCATTTTCTGCTTAATGAGGAAAGGCAACGTTTACCATCACTAAAAACTGTGCCTAAGAAAATTTTGGCCCCTATCATGAAAATGGTTAATGCAGTGTTTTCAACAATTGAACCGGGATCCATCTTGGAAACAAACCAGTTAATGTACAGCGCAGCTGTAATAGTCACTAACGAACTAGGCATTAAAATTAAAGTACCTAGTCACACAACAGAAAAAGCATCAAAGCCAAAGTGGAAAATCCGTCTAGAACAAAAAATCAAAAAATTAAGGACAGATGCTAGTAACTTAAAGAACATGCATGAGCAACGGCTTAAAAACAACAAAATCATAGATCGGCTAATCAGAAGATATAGATTGGATACAAGAAACATCAATGAAGCTGTAGAGATTGTAAAACAGCAGATAACAGCAACAGCTAGAAAAATTGAAAGATATGAGGCACGAATCATCCAATATAAACAAAATCAGCAATTTCGATCAGACCAACGGCATTTTTATCAAAGTCTTAATGTGAATGGTGACACCAAAAGTGAAAAACCAGAAAAGCAGGCCACAGTTGAATTCTGGAAAGAATTGTGGGAAAATGCAAAGGACTACAACAAGGAAGCAAAGTGGATACATGACTTTGAGAAAAGCATTGGCAACAAACAAATGCAAGTATTAGAAATAACAACTGAGATGATCAAAAATCGAGTTAAAAAGGTAAAGAATTGGACATCACCTGGAAAGGACCAATTACATGGTTTCTGGCTCAAATATCTGACCAGTTTACATGCAATATTGGCCAGGCAACTGAATGAAATTTTACAAAAGGGCCAAATTGATGAATGGTTGACAACTGGAAAAACATACTTGATTCAGAAAGATCCAACTAAAGGAACAACACCTGAAAACTATAGACCAATAACATGCTTACCAACAACCTTCAAATTACTCACAGGCATTATTGCAGATAACATGATGGATTATTTGGAAACAAACAACATCTTGCCAGTAGAGCAAAAAGGCAACAAAAGAAGGAGCAGGGGCACAAAAGATCAGCTTCTAATTGATAAAATGATATTAGAAAATTGTAAGAACAGAAAAACGAACTTGAATATGGTCTGGATTGATTACAAAAAGGCATTTGACTCACTGCCACATAGTTGGATCATAAAATGCTTAGAAACAACTGGCATTAGCAAAAATATTACATCCTTTACTGAAAAGGCAATGAAACAATGGAGAACTGAGTTGGCAGTAGGGAATGAGAGCTACGGAATGGTTAATATCAAGCGAGGAATTTTCCAGGGTGATTCACTTTCACCTCTTCTCTTCATCATCGCAATGATCCCACTATCAGTAATCTTAAAAAAAATGAAATTAGGCTACCAAACAGCCAAAAAAGCTGAAAAAATTTCGCATTTACTATATATGGATGATTTGAAACTCTATGGAAAGTCAGAAATAGAAATCCAATCATTGACAAATACAGTCCGAGTATTCAGCACCGATATTTCAATGCAGTTTGGCATGGAAAAATGCGCCACTGTATCCATAAAAAGGGGCAAAATCACTGCATCTGAGGGAATTGAAATGCCCAATGGCATACTAATTAAATGCAAAGAAAATGAAGCCTACAAATACTTAGGCATTCTGCAGTTGGATAACATCAAGCATGGAGAAGTAAAAACTATTGTCAGGCGAGAGTACACCAACAGAGTTAGGAAAATTTTAAAATCTAAATTGAATGGTGGAAATACAATCAAGGCCATAAATACCTGGGCAATACCAGTTATAAGATACACAGCTGGCATAGTTAACTGGACACAAGCTGATTTGGACCTTTTGGACCGAAAAACCAGGAAACTAATGACAATACACTACAGTTTACATCCACGTGGTGATACTGATAGACTATATCTGCCCCGAAAATCAGGTGGCAGAGGATTATTACAAGTGAAGCAAACAGTTGAAGAAGAAAAACATGCACTGGCTGATTATTTAAAAGACACTCAAGAACATCTATTAATCGAAGTAAAGAACAAAAATCTACTGAAGGCCCAACAGACAAAACAAGAATACAGAAAAGATGTGATAAAATCAAGAATGGAGAGTTGGCAGAACAAAGCACTGCATGGTTAATTTCTGAAAAAATAAAAGATAAAGTGGACAGTGAACAAACTTGGTTATGGTTAAAAACAGGTACATTAAAGAAAGAAACAGAGTCACTAATCCTGGCTGCGCAAGAACAAGCTATCCGCACAAATGCCATTAAGGCCAAAATCTAAAAATCCTCTGATGATGCCAAATGCAGACTTTGCAAAGAAGCTGATGAAACTGTTGATCACATACTCAGCTGCTGTAAAAAAATCACGCAGACTGATTATAAATTGTGGCACAATTCAGTAGCACAAATGATCCATTGGAATTTGTGCAAAAATTATAATATTAAAACAGCAACAAACTGGTGGGAACATCAGCCTGAAAAAGTCACCGAAAATCAGATGGTCAAGATCTTGTGGGATTTCCGTATACAAACCGACAAAATACTGGCGCATAATACACCAGACATCACACTGGTTGAGAAAAATAAGGTCACAATCATAGACATCGCAATACCAGGTGATAGCAGGGTCGCCGAGAAGGAACATGAAAAAATCGCAAGATACCAGGACTTAAAAATCGAAATTCAATGACTATGGCACAAACCAGCAGTGGTAATTCCAGTGGTAATTGGCACACTGGGTGCTATTCCAAAAGCACTGGAATTACATTTAAAACAGTTAAAAATTGACAAAATCACCATCAGTCAAATGCAAAAAGCCGCACTGCTTGGATCTGCACGCATATTGCGAAAATACGTTACGACGTCCTAGGCCCCTGGGTGGGGCCCGACTAGTAACCAATGCCAAATCCGGCGAAACAACTGGCCGCTGTGATACAATTGTACAATAATAATAATTCCCATTGTGGTAATTTCTACACACACACACACAGACACAAGATCCTCTGGGGAGCTTATTGTTGAGAATGACTCTTTTAAATAATTAATGCACTTTGTTCAAAAATCCAACCTCTAAATTTAGAATCTAAGGGGGGAAATGACAAATGAACATAAAGGAATCTAAAAAGAATTGATATCTAGAAATCCTATCTTTACTATTCTGTAGGCTTAAATGACACAGCCTGGAAAAATGTCAATTTAAGGTAGTTCTCATTGTTTTCATAAAATTGATTATGGCATTAGCGATATAAGGCACAATTGTAGGAAGTTTGACATCTTTGAATCAGAGGTGATGGAATTCAAAGCGGTAAAATTAGCAGCTTTTTCCCAACCTTTTTAGATTTTCCCAATCTAAAAAGATTCAAGAAGTAAATAAACACCCTAAACTTATAATCCTGCTTTAACAGGATATTAAATGTGCTATTTTCAATGCCATTATAATATTACATACATATATTACATACAGCAAAATTTTAGCATGATTCCCAAAGTTTAAGAAGTGGCATTGGTCAAACAGAATACCATTCATTGACATTTAAACAATCATTCAAAATATATTTTTTTAATTTCAAAGCCTTAAATTGGATCACAAACATGCTGAAATAGTGAGGTAATCTTCACAGGCCTCTTGGGGGGGGGGGGAGAAATCCTTAAAATTTAGTTAAATTTTAACTAAAGCTTTTTTTTAATGGCATAGGTAAAATAAAATACCCTGTTTCCCTGAAAATAAACCCTCCCCTGAAAATAAGCCCTCCCCTGAAAATAAATCCTCCCTGAAAATATTGCAACAGAGCAGCAGCCATGAGGTGACCATGCTTGCCGCCTCCTGCACCTCAAAAATAATAAGACCTCCCCAAAAATAAGGCCAAGCGCTTATTTCGGGGGGGGGGTCAAAAGAAAATAAGACCCTGTCTTATTTTCGGGAAAACATGGTATAACTTCAAATACATTTAAATATCATGTAAATACAAAATGGGCCTGATCTTTTTTTGGATAGAATAGAAATTGGAGATGGATACAGGCCTTCTGGACTCACAGATCTTAACAGAGGACCAGCAAACAAATAGCTTCAAAATCATCTCATTGTAAGGGCGAATTCATAGAGATGTTTGGTCCTTCAAATCATCCAGATTCAAATCAATTAGAACTGCAAAATTTATCACCCGCAATATGAACCAAATAAAGAAACACATCATTAAGGGCAGAAAGAAAAGATCTGGGAGATGACTGAGCCTGAAATAAACTAGAAGCTGAGAACCAATTAACCAAGTGTCAGGACTAAAAAGCAATAAGTCAGAAGACAGAAAACCAGTGGACTTGATCAAACCAGAATTTGAGAGCAGAGATTAGAGAGCAGAGAACAATAAAAGCTAATGGAAGATGTGGAAGATGGAATAGGAAGCTCTCTTATATTATTCATATTAGTGGAAAGTGGCCTGTGGAAGTGTGAGGGGGAGGCATTTGCTGACAAACTCAGTTCTGCAATTCACTGATTTATCACCACAGTAAAAAAAATCAGAATATTCCACGGTTTGATTTTGTTGGCAAGCCTTCCAGAAAATCACCAGTTACAAGATTTCACAAAACACACTAATGATTGTTGTGGTCCGCTGGTGGCCTGCAGAGGTGGCAGCAGAGTCAGACAGTGAGGAGGTTCAGGAGGAGCATGGGCCAGTCCTGGAGTCTGGGGAAGCTCTGCATTGGAGGCAGAGAGGGGGCCAGGTGCTGCCTCTAGAATCGGACATAAGTCAGGCAGAGGAACAGGGGAAACCTGTTCCCAGTGCGCACATGTGCAGAGCTGCCAGAAGGCAAGAACAGTTAAGTCAAAAGGGGTGACTCGGGAGTAAGGCTTGGACGTGATTGGCCCTTCCCATAGGACATAAAGGAGAAGCAAAGATACATGAACCTTTGTAGGAAGCAACTTTGTTCGTGCTGGTAGGTTTAAATCCTGAAGCTCCTTTTTGACTCTTTGCTCTGCGTGGCCAGGCAAGCTAATTGCCAGTTAGGTCTTTGGCAGCATTTCAAGGAAGATAAAGGTGGGTGCTTATCAGCCTTATCCCAAAAGACTTTCACAGACTACTGTCAGACTCTTTACAAACTATTTGTCACTCATTACAGGCTGTGAAAGAACATAATTCACAGCCTTTGAAATAAAAGAGGGTTTTGGGGACTAAGTGCGTGCTTTTTACTGTATCAGGAAGCCTAGGTCAGAACAGTCTCCAATTTGCCACCATTTGTTCAGCGATCTTTTGAGGTTACAATGGCAATGAAAAAAATGGATTTATGACCTAAGTTAAGTCCATTGCAGCAGTCATGTGATCAAAATTTGGGCACTTCGTAACCCACCCACACTTACAATGCACTTATGATGCCCAGGGAAGCCTCAACTACCCCCAACAAGGACCAGCAATCATTTGTTTACCTAGTTGCCTTGGGTCTCAGCTCCCCCCGCACTAACCTTTTGCCTTTTGTGCCTAAATATTGAAGCAAAAGCCCCTCCCTTTTCTGTCTGTTTTTCAGAACCAACCTCTCAGAGGAGCATTTCCTAAACATGACTTCCTGAACCCCTGAAACACTGCAATATCAGATAGGGTTTGTGTGTGTGTGTGTGTGTGTGTGTGTGTGTGTGTGTGTGTGAGAGAGAGAGAGAGAGAGAGAGAGAGAGAGAGAGACTGAGACAGAGACAGAGAGACAGAGAGACAGAGAGACAGAGACAGACAGATAGACAGACAGACACAGACAGACAGGTACAGGGAAAGAGAGACAGAGAGTGTATGTTACATGGTCTAGGACCATGATGGCGAATCTATGGCACATGTGCCCAAAGTGGCATGCCGAGCCATGTCGCCTGGCATGGGCGACATCACCCATTCTTATTCCAGGTTTCTAGCGTGCATGCATGCATGATGTTCAGCTGGCCTTCAGGCATGCGGCAGTGCCAGAAACCAAAGAGCTGGTCTTCCATTTTCTGGTATGTGCATGCACACCAGCCAGCTGATTGTCGCATCTGCATGTGCAGCGGAAACCAGAAGTGCTCGCGCACACACGCACGCACACGCACACACACACACCTGATTAAACTAACAGGTTAACACTCTGTTCCTTACCATTTCCATATTTTTGGCAGTCAGGAAAGGTTTTTTTTTTTAAATTATTTTAGATTTTTAAACACATTTCTTTTGTACTTCATTGCGCATGTTTGAGTTCATCTGCTCTTCAGATTCTTTACTTATCTGCTTGTTTAGCAATTTTCTTTAAAACATTGCATCTGAGTTATCGACCTGTGTTCTTTACTGTCAACATGGCTAGTTATTATAGGAAGTTGGCACCCACCCTCTCCTAGGAAAATGAGATATTTTATGAAATATTAGAAGGGCAGAATATTTCCCCTAAAAGGGACTTTGTCAATGGGCCATTAGGGCCTGGGCCAGTCTATTCTACATAACAAAGATCTACCTCCTTCAGGCAAAGCCATAGGAGAAATTACCCAAAGCCCCTTCATTACATCATCACCCATCACGGCTCAACCAATCCAGGGACACAGACAATCTACCGAGTTGCCCCTGCATGGCCCAATGGGAGTCTGACAACCAATCTGAATACAAGCTCGAATTCAAAACCCAGAGAGGGCATAAAACCCAGGCACTCTCAGCATCTCTTCCCTTTTTGCCCAGGACTTCAAACCATGCGGTCCTCCTGCCCACCATTAAAACCATCTTTCCAAAAAGCCACCATTGTTTCCAGTGTCTTTCTTCCCCACTTGGAACTGAACCCAAATGGACATTTCTTCCAACATTATCTTGAGTTTACATATGTAAAAAATGAGCAACAGACTGGAGGAATAAAGAAGACATTTGCTAATGGCTGGCTATTGCTAGCCAGCAAGCAGGCAAGGAACAGTTGATTCAGTCGTTGCGAACTAAAAGGGGGGGGGGGGGAAGAAAACATGATCTGGTGTGGGGCTGTAAATTCAGCATGTCCAAATGTTAATATTTCCCGTTGGCCCTCTTGTCCCTTCCTTCTCCATCTCAGATGGGCCAGTACATAACCAGGAGCCTAAGCAAAGAAATATTCCTCATCCGGTATTCTAGGGTGGCAACCAGAGGTGGTATTCAGCCGGTTCGAACCGGTTCACCTGAACCTCTAGCGGAAATAGCAGGTGGGCCCCACCTCACCCCAACTCTATGCAGTCCTATTTAGGCACGTTTTTGAGGGCGAGTGCATGTGCGGAAAGTGTGCATATGAACAAAGTAGATGCACAGAAGGCTGGGTGCATGTGTGGAAGGGGTGCATGCACCTGCGAACTAGTGGTAACAAAATCTGAAACACACACACCGCCACCTCCTTTGTCAATGGGCCATTAAGGCCTGGGTCAATCTATTTTACATAACAAAGATCAGAGCCATTTCATTGCCCTTCATTGCACCACCCACCAAGTTTCAATCAAACATAGCACACAGGCAACTTACGAAGCTAGCTATAACCTCTGACAGCAACCAATCAGGATACTCTTCCTGTGCCCCGGGAAGTTCAAAGCCCAGAGAGCCCATAAAACCCAGGGACTTTCAGCATCTCTTCCCTTTTTCACCCAGGCGCTCCAAGGCATGTGATCCCGTCCACTATTAAACCATCTTTCCAAACAGCCTCCATGTTTCCAGTGTCTTTTTCCATCACTTGGAACTGAACCCAGATGGACATTTCTTCCAACACCATTAAAATAACAAAAAATCCTGCAAAGGATCATCAAAAGTCCCAGCTGCATTCAAAGGCCAAGGATAAATCCTCTCCGTCTCCTCAGGCAGATCTCCCAGCTTAACATCTCGTAATTAGGAAGAACTCAAAACATTTCGAAAGGAGAAGGAAAGAAGGAGAGGGGGGGGAAGAGCCAGGGAGGATGAAGTTAACGTCTTCCCAAGGATCACAGTGGGCCATGTTGCTTCTTGCATAATTACAACAATAACTCTTTGAAGTGAAGGGTACAATTTTGTTTACTCCTTAACCAGCCTCGCTTGTGTAACAGGTCAAGCATGTATGTCAAAAACTGTTTGCTTTAAGGGCTGCAATTTCTGCTACTTATCTGATTTGTTTACATAACTAAACAGTTAGCACCCCTCTCTCTCCTTCTCCCATCCCCTTGCTCAGCTGCCAGAAAGAAATTCCATGAGAGTGGTAAGCAAGCTGACAGGGGTAACCTAGTTCTGTATTTATGGCTCCCAGCAGGTGTGAGATTCTTTACAACCATTAAAACCCTGGGGCTTTTTAGTTCCACACACAAGATAAGGAAGAGGGGGTGGGGAGGAGAAGATGGCAAGTAACCTCCAGGGATTAAGCTACCTGAATCCTATCCCAGCTGCTAGCAGATTCCAGCTGTGCTTAAATGTGTTTTTTTTGGGGGGGAAGAATTTCTGATGTTCAGTGGTTGCTGATTACTTCCAGATTTTAGTTCTACCCCAGTGAAGATTGGCTACACAGAGTTTTACCTGTTGTTAAAAATAAAGACAGCAATTGTGCCAAGGAAATGTCTTCTTTCCAACCAGTTTCCAAAACAGGAACCCGCTAACGCAACATTTGAAGGGGAACAAGACAGATGATGAGGGGAGAACAGAAGAACTTTATAGACTGCCCAGAAACCACACTGGACTAAATGCAGCCAGGCAAATTTAAGTATAAGCTAGCTAGGCACGGCAACATGGGAGACTTTTATCCAGCTACGTGTTGGAAATTAAAGTACGGCCAGTGAGCCTGATCTTGAACATATTGGCTGTTTTCCTAAGACCAGCCATTGGGGTATTTATTTTAGAATAAGGCCCACTGAGTTCTTGTTTTTCTCCTCATCACAATCCCAGTTTTCAGGAAAATATCCCTCAGCCACCTAATCTCCTTTGACATGGAACTCAAAGTTTACTGAACCAAAATCAGATGAATGGCCAAAAGTCACCATTTTATTTCTCTGTTTCTCCCTTACAGCTCTGTCTGTGGTCCTGCGTGTGTCTATAGATTTAGAGCCTGTGTGCCTTTATATGTTTTAGAAGGTACATAAAGGACACATTTGATTCATAAATCCGTAAAATACTTGACCTCTGGAAAAAAAGAATAAACAACATGCAGTTCTCTTTATGCTAACTTTGCTCTCAGAAGGGGAGAAAATATCGAACATTTACAACACTAGGAATCGCAAAGGTATGTTCATTTGAGCTCCTTTGCATAAAAATAATGTAAACCTGCAGGATAAATTTTATGAAATCTATAACCATCTAAGGATTAGCTTCTCCAATTTTTGTCAAACTATTTCCCACTCATAGTTTTACACACACACACAAACAATGTCAAACCCAAAAAGTAATTATAAGGGCACAATAAAAGCAACACCCTAACAATTCGAGCATTTATTTGCATCTTTTGAAGACCACAAGGAAAGTTTGTTCAAATACAAACAATTTTCTTCACAGACAACTAGGAGTCACAGAAAGAGCCAGAATTTTCCAACCACCAAATATTTAAGCATTGTTTATTTCTTACTTATTGTTCTACCTACCTACATTTCAGTATGATATCAACATTGGGTAGAAAGTTAGCACCCACCCTCTCCTAGAAGAATGAAATATTGTAGAAAATATTATTTCCCCTAAAAGAGAAACAGAAATCTTAACTCAGAGCTTCAGCTCCCTGCCCCCAGCCGATATTTGGTGCCAATTGAGAGGGACTTGGCCAGCCTATCTACAAAACAAAAGACCTTCAGCTCCAGGGTGATGGGATTAAGACATGATTCTCCAGGACATAAGCGGATTATCTAGCAGCATGACTCTCTGCATTACAAAATCACCTGGGGACATTATATCCGCCCAAGGTTCAGCCAAAGTTGATTCAGACAAACATGACTCCACATGGCCACATGGCCAATAGAATACATGCTCTTACCACAGGAACAGGAAGCTCAAGAGCAAGGCCCAAGAGAGGGTATAAATAACCTTCACTCTCTACTCCATGTGTTCAGCTGCCCAGGATTTCAAACCCATGTGGTCCTGTCACTCAATAAACCACCTTTTCAATCAGCCTCCATGTTTTCAGTATCTTTCTCCCCACTGGAAACTGAATTGGATGGATATTTCTTCCAACAATTGGGATATTTAGCACTGCAAGGCTGTATCCCTGCAGTGGCTTGATCATGAACAATGCTCATGATAGCAAGAGGAATTACAAATTCCTAGGCTGCTACTAGAGCTAATGGACAGCTCTCCTGTGGTGGAAGAAGTGGAGCCTTCTTTACTAGTTGTTTAAATTATGGCAACGCAAGTCAATGCCTTTCAAGTTCCTTTGTGGTATCAACATTTCAAGGAACAATTAAACAAGCCAAACAAGCCACCAAAATGACAGCATCTGGATGAAACATCCACATGTTGTCTTTAAGCAGAAGCTGTCTGGGGATAATTGCATTGTTTAGCATATATTTGAATTAGTTTTATCCGTACTAATGAAGAACATGTGGAAGCTGAGATTTGTGATCATTTAATGAGACAAAGAAGAATGGCTCAGAGAAGGCTTTTTCCAATTCGTGGGTAATCAGATTGTTTCTCTTTCCTTCTTTCCTTCTTTCCTTCTTTCCTTCTTTCCTTCTTTCCTTCTTTCCTTCTTTCCTTCTTTCCTTCCTTCCTTCCTTCCTTTCCTTTCCTTCCCTTCCTTCTCAAAGCATTGTATTTTTAGCTAAATTCATTTATGAAACATAACAAAAGGTTATGCCACTGCCTGAAATTATCAAAGGAGCTTTTTTATTTGATTACAGTGGAAAATTGTCACAAAAGCCAAAGTCAGAGAACGTTATCATCTCAGCATAATTATTCATTAATGATTTACTCTACATTCATTCTCTCCCAGAAAAAAAGGAATTGATTAGAAATTCGGTTTTGAAAAAGAAGTGGCATGATTACTGAGAGGAGGCAGGCTGGAGCCATCTTCAGCACTCTGAATACCACAGCTTGCATTGTCTGGGGGAGGGGGGGGCGGAGGATTATTTCGTTTTACCGCATCACATCACAAGTGGCTGTGCCAAGTTTTACAAACGCAACCTTGTCATTGCGATTCGTCACACTGCCGGAGAACGTTTTAGCACCCTGAAGTTTCGTCTCTTGTATCTCATAGCCAATAGCCATGAAATACATGATACGGTAATGAAAAAGCCGTGATCACAACATAGGATATAACAGCTACAAGGAGGCAATGCAGAATTAAGCCCAAAGTCAGGGATTGTTGCTGTAATTCTGTCATGCGGCTGCAGCTGCTACAGAGGAAGCTCACAGTTAGTGATGGAACCAGTATACATTTAATCCCCAATATTACCAGTTGAAACAGAACTTAAGGAGCAAATATAAGGAGAGCTGCTACAAACCTCAAAAAACACAACTGAGCATATTAGGTCCAACCCTTCCAGAAGAGATGTGGCTCTCTAAACATGTTGGGCTGCAGTTCTCATCTTTTGTTATACTTTATTTTATATTTACTTATGCATTATGCAGTGATGGAGAACCTTTTCAGCACCAAGTGCTGAAAAGGGAGCGATTTGTGCGCACTCTTGTCTGGGACGTGACCCAGAAGAGGAGTTGCCCAGGGGGCATGCACATGCCAGAAAATGATCTTCCGTTTTCCGGTGCGTGCATCTGCACCGGCCAGCAAGTCTTCTGGTTACTGCTGTGCATGTGCATGTGCCGATCAGCTGGCCGGAGCACATGGTCATGCCGGAAAATGGAAGATCAGCTCTTTCAGTTTCCAGCACTGTCAGTTGATCATCTTGTGTGCATGCGCACTAGAAACCCGGAAGAGGAATGGGCGACACCGCACGTGCCAGACAGCATGGCTCCATGTGCCACTTCAGGCACCCAACCCATAGGTTCACCATCACGGATATACTGCCTTAGGGGAGCTGGATTTTAGGTGGTATATGAGTGTGTGCATGTATCTTGGAGATGCAGAAGATTCCTGAGACCAGCCACAAAAATAAAACAAATCCATCATCAAAAGATCAACCCAGAGTTTTCACTCAAGCCACAGCTATCCAGATTCAAATTATGGGCATAATATGGGGAGATCTAGCTTTCTGTGGAAGGCTCTAATGTTGGCAGAGGTGGAAAAAACAGAAAAAGAAGAGGACCAGTAGCAAAATACATAAATACATGTATTTATAAGTTCACTAAGACTTGATGGCACATAATCAGTTAACCAATATAAAGTATGAGGAACAGATCACAACAACAACAACATCAACAGTAATAACATGAATTGATGTTTTAAACTTAGAAGACCCCCTAGAAAAACCTGGCCTTTGCTTCTTTCTATAAGGCCATTAGAGGGCTGGCCATCACTTCTCAGAGCATAAAATGCTCCTTAAAGGGGAATTTATTTGGAAAATCCCTAGCTTGGGGATCTCTTTTATCTCATCTCCAGGTATGTGGGGACTCTGAGCAGGTATTCTCAGATTGCTGGAAAAATTTCCTCTGGGAAAGATTAGTTGTGAACAAAATTAGAGGGTAACAAAATTTATGAGGCAAAATTTGTCTTTCTGTTATACTTTAATCATTATTCTTTCCAAACAATGACAGATCTGTTATTAGCTGCCTACCTACAAATGCTATTGTCCACTCAGAGAATTTAGTGTTATTATCTTGTTAACTAGCTTTTGTAAAATAATACTAGTGTTGTTAAGCAGTTGAACCAATGTCTTCAAATCACAAAATTATTTGAGAAAATAATATGGATCAGCTCAGTCAGGAGAACTCTTTAAAAAAATTCTCAATAATTTCTCACTTGTCCTTGTATCTACACTGTCAATCAACATCTATAAATTGTTATACAACAATAAGGGGGGGGGAAATCCCCTCAGATCCAGCAACAAAACTCTTTTACTTTGGATCTAACTGATTTATTATGATTTTTTTTTTAATTTGGGCCTTCTTAAAGGCAGGAAACAAAGAACAAATAATTGAGTGCCACAAAAAAAATTGGATCTAAAGATTTTACAGTATTTTAAAGAGGGAATGTCAACCCTACAATACATAATCAATCTTGTAGGAAGGAAGAAATTAAGAAAAGGTTCGGGAAAAACTTCCTTTGAGGTTTTTACTTAGTTTGAATAAAGAGCTTATCTGTCCTAAAAATCTCAAGGACATTTCTCTTGGAATCTGAGACAAACTGTGCTACATCATTCTTAATATGATAATGTGCTCATGGAAAATTTGGGGGGTGATGCCACAGAACTACCCTGGTGTTCAGAAAGCTGTTAAAACAGTTACTACTTACTCAGAATCTTAGAAAGTGGGCTCTTTACGAATGGTTGTAAAAATAAATAAAAATAATGTAGCTTGTCCAATGTTATTGATACAAACCCAGGACCTCTTATAATAGAAATTATTCCCAGAAGGTAGTTGAGATAATAAATAAAGTTTCGGACCTGTTTCAGAGGTGGAAAAAATAATACAGAAAAGATGAAAGTAGTCATGGGGAAAGGAAGTGAGAATGTTGAAAGGCATGGTTTAGGTTCAGCAACATTATATTCAGAGGTGGAATTCAGCAGGTTCTGAACAGTTCTGGAAAACCGGTAGTGGAAATTTTGAGTAGATCAGAGAACCGGCAAATATCACCTTTGACTGGCCCCGCCCACATCTATTCTCTGCTTCCCGAGTCCCAGCTGATCTGGAGGGAATGGAGATTTTACAGTATCCTTCCTCTGCCACGCCCACCAAGCCACACCCACAGAACTGGTAGTAAAAAAAATTGAATCCCACCGATTATATTGTAGGGGTGTAGAACTCTGGGGGATTTGAAGACCTTTGGAGGTCCTTAGCTTGGAGTAGCAGCCAGGGGCTGAAGGACAATAAAATCAAAAAGATGAGCTGAGACAAAGGAGTGGAGAATATCAGGACGAACAATAAGCTTAGAATGAAATTAAATGAATGAACTACAATTAAAAAGAATACTCCCTCTGTCACCTGCAATTTTTGGCTTAAGTCTCTTTATTTTGCAGTGATACTGATGACCAGAGGACTCTAAGTGGTAGACTTTGGCCTTAATTTTTGGGCACCTGCTGCTTTAATAATTTAAAATAAGGTATCTCATATCTGTTCCAGCACTTCTAGCGCAGCACATGTGAATTAATGTTTGTGTGCATATGTTTGGATAGATGGAGGGAGGGAGGATTGAATAGAGAGAGATGTGATAGATAAATAGGTAGGTACATAGATAGAGATAGCTGATACATAGATTAGATAGATAGATAGATAGATAGATAGATAGATAGATAGATAGATAGATAGATAGATAGATATAGAATCTCTATCTCTATCTATCTATCTATCTATCTATCTATCTATCTATCTATCTATCTATCTATCTATCTATCTATCTATCTATCATCTATATATAAGATAGATAGATACCATAGATAGATACCATAGATAGATAGATACATACACACAGATACACTCAAATGTTGTACTATTATTTTAATTGATTTCTTAATATTTGACTACATAAAATACACTTATAATGGGAAACTATTGAGATTTAAAGACAGAACCACAAATTGGGGGCACGTAAGGATGTATAATTATATAAAGATAATGATGAGAATAGCTGGGAATTGTAACCAGGTTAACATCTCGACCAAAATTAGGCTGGGGGTGGGGCGTGGTGGTTTAAAAGTACAATGACTATATATGTATACTTTTTTGTTCTATTTTTCTTTTTTTTTAAAGGAAAATATATGTTTAAAATTAAATATGTATACTGAAAAGGAACTATAAATACCATCAACATAAAATGGAGCTTGCTCAGAAGCTGAAGTACACCAAGTTTAGGAGATGAAGAGTGGGAAGAAAAGGAGAGAGGTAAGGGAAGGAGAGAGTGATAGGTAAGATGACCAGAAGTCCCAATTTCCGCGGGACAATCATGCTTTATAACAATTTGTCCCATGTCCCGGGCCATTTTTAAAAAGTCCCAATTTTCTGGCTTGAAAGCCCAGTGGATTTGCTTAAGAAATCCTAACTGGGGCAAGACAAAAGACACCCTGTCTAATCCCTCTCTCTCTCTCTGTCTCAGTACTTTCATTGAAGATATTAAAACGTTAAAGCAACAAAATGGACCCCCCACGCCCCTTTTACCTCATTTTATAAGAAAAAATGACCAAGTACCATAGAGCTCCAGGAAACACGTGGCTAGAAAGGTCGCGAGTGTTACTTCCTGGATTTTCCGGAGGGGAGGGGCACGGAGGTTGGAGGTATGCTCCAAAATGGTGGCAAAGTTTCTTTGAAAAATATTTCCCTGACTAATTTCACCATTTCAATTTGCTCAGTTCTTTGTATTAACATCTACATCATTCTGGGTTGACTTGTAGTGCAAGCCTGCTGGTAAGTGAGCTGGGTTTTTTTCTTTTATTTTTTAAATGTATTTTAAAATAATATTTTATATATTGTGCATAGGATTTTTAAAAATTCTGTGTGGATTCTTTTTTTAAATTGTCTTAGACTATTTAAAAAAAGATTCTATCCAAAATAAATTGAAGTGAAACCATGTTTAAAAATTCTATGCACAATACTTTGAAATATATTGTGCATAGAAATAATAGTTTGAAATGTTTTACTTCAATTTATTCTGTGTGGATTTTTTTTAAAATTGTCTTAGGCTATTTAAAAAAAGATTCTATCCAAAATACAAAATACCAGCTGCAGTTATTCACTTAAGAACTGTGGCAAGAAAGATGGTATAATGGGCTTAGTGACCAAAGTTACAATGGCATTGAAAAAAGTGACTGATGACCATTTTTCACACTTAGCGACCATTTTCACACTTAGCAACCGTTGAAGCATCCTCATGGTCACACAATCAAAATTTTGATGTTTGGCAACAGATTCGTATTTATAATGGTTTCAGTGTCCTGGGGTCATATAATCACCTTTTGACAAAGTCAAATGGGGAAACCAGATTCACTTATGTTACTAACTTATCAGCTGCAGTTATTCACTTAAGAACTGTGGCCAGAAAGGTGGTATAGTGGACTTCCGGGGGAGGAGCCTGTCATCGTCGGGAGCTCAACGGAGCTCCCCTCAGAGTTCTGGTCTGTATATCTAAAAAGATCTATAGATATCTCCCCTTTTTGGCAGAAAGGGGCAGGGAGTAGCTCAGTCGTTAGGATCTCTTTGTAATTCACAGCCCTTTTTTTTCCGCTGTGAACGGAGAAGAGGTTCAACAATAGCTGAGCTTTTTTTTTTTTTACTCCAGCCAGTTCTTCTCGGCTGTTTCTTTTCAGCCCTAGGCAGGTTGCCCCCCCTCAGGACAAAGTTAAGCTATTTAAGATTAATTCGAGAAGGGACCATTCCTGAGAATTTTTTTTTATTACTATTCAAAATACCAGCTTCAATTTTGTAAAAGGCTTTCTTATCCAGCTGCGTTACAAGATGGCGATTTTATAGCTTCTGCATTTGATATATGACGCACTCAATCAGCTCTATTCTCCTGAAGACTTCTCCTTATTAACTGTTAAAAGTCTATAAATAGTATCCCATTTAAAACCGAGGGGAGCAGAGACTTTGTTTGTTTGCTTGTTTGTTTGTGCGTTTTTTTATAATGTCTCCCAAATCGAAGCAGTCTAAGCGTTTCCTTAATAATACATCTCAAGAAATTGTTACAAAATCGCTGCCCTTGCCTCCCACGCCCTCTACTGGAGATTTCTTAATGCAAGAATTTCTTTTTAAAACCCTTAAAGAGTTCAGACAGGAAATTAAACAACTTTTATCGGACTTATATGATAAACTGGATGTCAAGATTGCTCAAACAAGGGAAGATATGATCGGAGTTATGACTGTTATGACAGACTATGTTGCTGAAATGGAGGACAAATTGGAACTTTTGGAAAAAGCTAATTCTAATTTGACATCTAAAATTCAAACATTACAACAGGAAGTTGAAAATGCTCAAAAACAACTCGTTATGATAAATTACAATAAGACTGCGTTTGCAATAAGAGTCAGAGGATTGCGTGAAAAGGAACAGGAGAATTTGAAACAGACCTTTTTTGAGGCTTTCAGATGTTCAGTGGGAAGTTCGGGATTTAACTTTGATTGGCAGATTCAAAAAATTTATCGCCAGAACTCGTGTGTAGCAAAACAACGACAGCTTCCGAGGGACATAATTATATATTTCACCACAAGAGAATCCAGAAATGCGATAATACAGAAGTTCTACAATAACAGGCTGCGAATCGATGGACAGGACTTGATTGTTTTTAAAGAAATACCATCTCAAATATTAAGAGCAAGGAGAGACTACACTTTCTTAACTGAAAAACTCAGAGATTCTCAGATACAATATAAATGGGAAGTGCCATCTGGTATCACAGTCACATTTGAGAACCAAAAATATCATCTCAATTCTGTTTGCGAAGCCCGAGATTTTTACTACAAAACTCTGAAGGCGGGACTTCCTGATTCACCCAGACTTGGAGAAAGACAAGGAGAAGGAGAAGATAAGCAGCGGGACACGTGGCTACAAGGCGGAGGGTGTTGCTTTCCCCTTCCGGAAGGGCAGAAGAGTAAAGAATAAAGATCCAGCTATGCCTTTAAAATACTTCTTAAATTTTTAATCTGAATAAAATTTCAGGACTCCTGTCTGGTATAAAATGACAAAGCTGTATACCGATGAAGAGATATTGAGACTGAAAGAAGCGGTGCTGAATTTGGACATATATTGTATGGGACTTATATAAGACTTGTTTGAATCTTAATTTAAACTGCGCATGATCTATTCTTTGGGGCGAGGAGAGCGGAGATCGTAGTTTTCTTGGATTGTGGTTTGGGATGAATGGAGTCGGGTGGCGTGGGGTAGATGGAAGGGTAGTGAAAGTTCAATTAGATTACCTTGATCCAGAATGTAAGCTGATTTTTGTATAAATTGTTATTTGAATACAAGGTTAAGAAAGATTATCTGGAGAGTCTACACGAGGGTGGAGTAAATATGAGAGGAGCAATGGATGAGGATAAAATATATATGCGGACACGGGTAAAGGCAGGATGGGAGGTATAGAATTTATATGCGGAAGCAGGTAAAGATATTGTTTAAGATTTTAAAAATAATGAGAAGCTGAGGTTAATGTTAGAGAGTATATTGACTTCTCTTTCTTGGGGGGGGGGTTTCCCCCCTTTTTTTTCTTTTTATTATTCTTTTCTTTTTTTGTTCTTTATTTATTTATTTATTTTTTTGTAACTTCTAATCTATTCGGTTTCAATATACTCCAGACTTTGCTTGATAAAGAACGATGCCGGGAATGGGACCTGGGAAGTCGGAAGGGGGTCAGGTAGGGGGGTTCAGGGGGTGGGTGGGGGGGAGGGTGGAAATATAGACTCAATTTTCAGAACAATGAATGCACTTGGATACTGTTGCTTTTTTTTCTTTTTTTTTCTTTTCTTCTTTCTTTTCCTTTTATTTTTCTTTTGTTTTAGTACAAAACAAATAGACCAATGAATACTAGAAATACACCGAAGTGAGGTGTAGAGGGAAAGAAGAGGGGGGAATTAAGAGGGAGTGAGAAGGGAATGTAAGGAGGGTGAGATGGTGGGAAGGGGAGAAAGGAATGGCTGAGGGGGAGGGGAAGTAGAAGAGGGGATTGTTGGAAGGGAGAAATTAAAGTTGGAGGGGTAGAAGGAAGGGTGTATGTAAGATAGAAGTGTTATGAGTTGTTTATTGCTTCTTTTTTTTAACTGCACAGTATTTAAGTGATTGTATAAAGGAAAAGGAAAATGTAATAAAAGATGTCAATCCAAAAGAAAGGTGGTATAGTGACCAAAGTTACACTGGCATTGAAAAAAGTGACTGATGACCATTTTTCACACTTAGTGACCATTTTCACACTTAGCGACCAATGCAGCATCCTCATGGTCACGTGATCAAATTTTTGATGTTTGGCAACAGTTACAATTTATATTTGTAAATTGTAGTTGTGTTGAAATAAAAAAAATATTACAATACTATTTTTGCGTTGTATGAAAATTTTTGTTGCTCCGTATAAAATTTTTAATCAAACCCCCACCCCCCGGTCAAAGGTGTCCCTCTTTACCAATCTGAAAATCTGGTCACCTCAGTGATAGGAGAGAGGGTAGGAGGGGGGAAGAGGAGGAGAGAAATGAGGAGTGGAAGGGGAGAGAGGAGTAGGAGAGAGGTAGGGGAAATAGAGAAGGGAAGGAGGACAGAGAGAAGAAAGGAGGTAGGGAGGAGGATGAGAGAGGGATAAAAAAGTGAACGCACAAATATAGTGTATGGAGAGCAGAAAAGCCAATAACTGGTTTTTTTTTTTCTTTTTCTTATGGGGAGTTGATGGTAAGATGAATTGATGTAAACATTTAATAATACAATACGATGTCGGTTATGCAATGGTATACATGTGATTATATATTATGAAAATGAAAAATAAAAAACTTTATAAAAAATATTTGACTACCCCTATACTGTATTTTAATTTTTATATTGAAAGGGTTAATTGGAGACTGTGATTCACCTTTCATGTCTCAATATACTGTGGAAAAACACTGCCTCATTCCATAAGTGGGCACAGATGGCTGGTTATTTAATTCACCTCTGAGCATTTTCTTGAGTACTAAAATGGAACCGGTATTCTACTTCATGTATTTCAAATGAAGAGAAAAGAAAGCTTGAAAAAATGTTTCTGGCAATGGAGAGAAACAACAGAAGGTGAAAGAGGGCAGAGAACTGTCACTGTCATGGCACCTGAGACCAGGGAATATGTGTTAAGTGAGGACATCAGAATAAAATAAAATAGAATAAAGGATTTTAAGACAGGCAGATAACAAAGACTTTTTGTTATCTGCCTTTCAGATAGCTTTTCTTGCTTAGATTACTTATTTCCAGGTTTAATTTTGGTTGCTTCTCAAATCTTAAATTACCACTGCTTATTATACTTAATTTTCACTGTAAAAAAAGAAAAGCCGTTATTATTATTAGTGATGATAATCACAGTAATACTGCATTTCCTCTCAAAGGAATCCAGAGTGCTCTGCAATCTAACTGAATAATCTTCAATAAAAAACCATTCAAGAAAACAATTAATAATCAACCACAAAAAAACAATACAACTATAAAAATACAACAAATTAAACAAAGTTTATTTTAAGGAGGTTTGAAAGACAGCTTAGTCCTGGAGTAATTATTATCCTGCAAATGCCTGGATGAACAAGCATATCTTTGATTATAGTTTACAGTGGGGGCAAGTGGGGAGGGTACCAAGTTCCATAATTGGGTCCAGGCCGCTGAAGCTATCCTGAAGGAAGGAAATGGAAAAAGTTTAAACTTTGGTCTCAGTCAGGTGAGAGAATGATGAGGCTCCAATTCATGATAGCAACACCTGCTTCCTTTCCTTCCATCCCCTCTCCCCTCCCCTTTCCTCTCCTCTCCTCTCTCCTTTTTCTCCCCTCCCCTCTACTTTCTTCTCCTCTCCCCTGCCCTTTCACTTCTCTTTTCTTCCTTTCCTTTCCTCTCCCCTTCCCTCTTCCCTCTACTTTCCTCTCCCCTGCCTTGCCCCTTCCCTTCCTTTCTTTTCTTTTCCCTCCCCTTCCCTCTTTCCCTTCTCTTTCACTTCCCTTCCTTCCCTTCCCTCTCCCCTCCCCTCTACTTTCCTTTCCTCTCCTCTCCCCTGCCCTTTGCCTTCCTTCCTCACCTCTCTCCTCCCCTTCCCCATCCTATCCCATCCCATCCTACCCAATCTTGCCAATCCACCCTATCCCATACCGAGGAGATGTTCATTTCTTAAAGGGGTTTCGTTCACAAGCAGGCTATTAAGTAAGATAATCTCTGAGCGGCCCTATGTTCCATTTTGCTGGAGAGTCTTCTAGGACAGTCCTTTAACAAAACAAGGGATAAAGGCAAAGGACCCTGTATGGAAGGAAGAAGCATCTCAAAGTTGCTCTTCAAAGTAAGACAACAGACTGGAAACTACCCGGAGGAGAGCCTTCTCGGTGGCTGCTCCGACCCTCTGGAACGAACTCCCCATGGAGATTCGGACCCTCACCACCCTCCAGTCCTTCCGTGCCACTTTAAAGATCTGGCTGTCCCGGCTGGCCTGGGGTTAAGATTCTAACCCCACCCGAATTGTGTGACTGTTGTGCTCTCTTTTTAATATGTTGTATTGTCTCCATGTTGGAATATTGTTTGTCTTCCCCCCCCCTTTTTGAACTGTGAGCCGCCCTGAGTCCCCCCAGGGAAAAGAGCGGCATACAAATAAAGGGAAAACTAAACTAAAACTAAACTAAAACTGAGCACACATGCACTTCACCTTATTACAGCCACCACTAAGGTGTTGAGATTCTATTTTATTTAAATACCATAAATGATTTCTGAATTTTCATCTATACATATAAATAAATGCACACAAATGCTAGGGAAAACCTTCCTCCCTCCCTTCCTGCCTTCCGTGGCTGGCTTGAAGTTCCAGGATTTCTGCTTTGCCTATTTTTCTCCTGTCTGTGAGAAAAAGCTGTCCAAGTCTTCTTCTATCATCTTCTGAAGATTTTGGCAAGGTGACTTTTGAACTTCTTTTTACTAAAGAAGGGAAACAAATGTTCTTCTGCTAGAAACAAGGAGAGGATATTCTAGCTGCAATGTAATTGGTACCATAAATATAAAGGGCAAAGGGTTTTTTTTTTTCACACACACAAAAAAAAAGATTGTGCTAGTCCGTCACAAATAATGTAAAACTCGGAATTTAGAAAAACATAAGTTTGCAATTTAATATACTTAGCAGTCTGAAGAACAAATTAAATGCAGCAAGTGATAAGTTACTTATTTCTAATATTAACAACACCCTGATAAATGTCTGAACATGCTTTCATTTTCAGGTTGCACAGTGTTAACAGTTACACTAACTTGAAAGTTACCAGTTTGATGCCAAGGGGGAAAAAAGATTCTGCTAGCACAACAAATGGTATGCACCAAAACAACATTGAAATAATCCTGCTATTTGTTATCCATGAAAATCTTTTAAGGTCACAGTCACACAATAGTGTCAAATTTTGCAGAAAAAAAATATCTAGTTAATACTTTTGATTATAATACATTGCATTATAACAGGGATGGGCTGTTGGGGGTTCGGGAGAACCTCTAGTAAGATTCTGTGCAGTTTGGAGAACCCCAAAATCCCACTCCTGGAGGGCCCTGCCCCTACCCTCCCAGGAGTCCCCACGTGGCCCGTTTTAGATGCAGGTAAATGCAAGGCAGACCACCCACGGAGGCTTGGGGAGAGTGAAAAATGGGCCTACTGAAAGTTCAGGAAGGCTGGAAGCGGGCCTGACTGGGCCACACCCACCCACCAACCGGGCAGGGAATCCCTTGCTAAAATTTTGGTAGCCCGCTCCTGATTATATAGCGGACAGAGATAGTGTCCAACAAATACTTCATAGAAGACATTGGTCTGCACAAGAAAAGTGTAAGGTATCCTGCTTGAGTAGGGAGTTGGACTAGAAGACCTCTAAGGTCCCTTCCAGCTCTATTCAGATGGAAAGGGAGGCAGTTTTCCTCTGGACAATTCTCTCTTCTGTACAGGTGGCAGAAGGCCGTAGGAGCTATGACATGAAAAGAAGTTCATCTCTTTTCTTTGCTAACCTAAATCTTCCACTGCTGGAGGACATTACATTGGATACAACCCATCACATTTGTTTCATACATTTTAAAATTTCCATGACTTGCTAAGTTTTAATACTGAGCTTAAGGGTGGTATTTTTGATAGATTCCTTTAAATAAATCAACCTTTTAAATAAACCAACCGTATAACTCTTCCCCTATGAAACAAATCTCCTAAAACATATTCTTCTGCAGATTTTTGCACTTTAGAAATGAGCACACAATAGTAGTTCAAAATATCTCTCCTTTTCCCTTTTTCTATTTTTTTTTTTTTTTAAAAAAACTCTTTTCCAACTGTGGAATTTGTCAAAAGATGACTGCCAGGCATCAGAACAATCATTTTCAAAAGAGTGCGTTAAAGTGTGTCATGTAAGAGATACAGTTTGACCTTAGATGCCAACCCCGTATAAGATTTTGTATACCTTATTCCATGGCAAAAATCCTAAATCCTTGGAGGTGAAGGCTTTAGAACTAGCTTTGAATGCATCATATGGCTAATCTGTAAGGGACAAATTCTGCCACTGTATTTTCCCAGTTCATTCTTCTTTCAGCTGAAGTGTGTGTGTGTGTGTGTGTGTGTGTGTGTGTGTGTGTGTGGAAACAAAGTATATAGAAAAATCTTTTATAAATGTTTAAAAAGGGGGATTTCACAATGAATTTCTCATTTGCAGCTGGGCAAAGCGTGGTAGAAGGGATTTCATAGAATCTACCTTTGATTTTGAAGAATGGGGGGATGACACTTTCCACATCCTGATCTGTTTCAGAACTAGTCCTTGTGTTTATGAGAGCTGCACAAAGAAGCCTTTCATGTGGATCAGAAGGGCATTTTTTCCCATGTTTTCTATGAAGTGCCATGTGCTGCCCTTGGGGTTTTCCACATATCGATGATGCCCATGTAAGTTACACAGAGCCTTTCTCCCTTCTTTTCTCAATCACAGTGTTGACAATTCAATCTGCTCTGCAATGAAGCCCTAGCGGTGTGGTTTTCCTGTTTTCCACCCGCTCTTTGCATATTGCTCACTTTGAAAGGATCTTTAGACAGGAGGCAGTGTTTCTGCTGAAGCTTTACAGCATTTAAACTGTTCTTATTTTGTTAAAAAAAGTGTGGGGACCTTTTGAAGATTAATATATATTGAGAAGTTTGTAAAGTTCTCTTTCCCGTCTTTTTTTTTTTTTTTGGTTAAAAACACGTTCAGCATATTCCTTTTACTCTGAACTCCTGATCTAAGTCTTAAATAATTTAAAGTAAAGGTCAAAAAGAAAGCTGGGTACAAAACTGTGCTGCCCTCACTTAACAAGCATCAGAAAAAAAAATCATGCAAGGGATAATTTGAGTTACGCTTCTCTTTTCATTTGAGAAGCATTTCACTTTCCCCTCTGAATATTTATCATGAAGCACCTGGAATGGAAAAAGTCATAACGAAGCAGGAGGCAAACTCTAGAAGGGGTACCAAGAAATTGTTCAGAAACTTCAGGAGCATTTCCTCCAAACAGGCTTCTCCATTTATACAACAGATCAAGGAAGAGCAGAATCCAATTTCAAGTCAAATAACCTCCATATCGATGTGCAGGCTAGTTGACAGAGTACTATCATCATCCCTGGGATTTCTGGTGGGTAATGTGCACAAGATAAGTTAGCATAGCCATTTGGCAGAAAACTGCTGTAGTCAAATTGAAATAGCCCTTAGTGCCTTGGTTAAAATGGCCAGCCTGCGAGATGCTTGTTGTGGAGCAGAGAGGGAGGAAAAAGTGGGCTTGAATTAAATACGTTTTAGTGCAGACGGGAGCAGCACAGGTGTCAGAGTCTTATTTCAAAGCGTTAAGGCAAAGCACAACACAGAAGCGAAAACTGAGAAGGCAAGATCCTTACCTGTGATGAGAGACATTATTGCTGTCAGTGGGATCAGCTACAAAGAATGCCATCGTATTTTTGAATCAAAGAATTCAAAAGTTAGAAGGTACCTTGGAGAGCATCTAGCCCAACCTACTGAGAAGTGCAAGAATTGCTATTCCAGCATCCCTGACAGATGGACATTCGGCTTCTGCTTAAATACTTTCAGCAAAGGGAATTCAGCACCTCCTGAAATAGTTTGTTCCATTGTTGACCATCTCTTACCATTAGGAATTTATTTCCAAGTCCAACTGAAATCTACTTTCAGAGCCGCAGTGCAGTGGTTAGAGTGCAGTACTTCTGCTGACTGCCGGCTGTCTGCAATTTGGTAGATCGAATCTCACCAGGCTCAAGGTTGACTCAGCCTTCCATCCTTCCAAGGTGGGTAAAATGAGAACCCAGATTGTTGGGAGCAAAAGGCTGACTCTGCAAACCACATAGAGAGGGTTGTAAAGCACTGTGAAGCAGTATATAAGTCTAAGAGCTATTGCTACTTCCTTGTAATTAAAACCCATTTTTCCTTGTCTTGCTTTCTGAAACCCTGGAGAGTTGTGTTCTATCGTTCTACATGATAGCCTTTCAAATATTTAGACAGCTATCACATCTCCCCACATAACAGTATTTCTCCAGGCTGTAACATCTCTAACTCCTTCAACCATTCTTTATAACATTTACCTTCCAGCCCCCTTATCATTTTGATTGCTACCCTCTGAATGTTCTTTGCTTTGTCACTGTGCTTCCTAAAATCTTCTTCTTGTTTTTCTTTGTGTTATTCCCATTGTATTGCAGGTCCACAGTTTTACATTTTACATGCCATTTTGTCCAGTTGGCAGTTTCATGGCAGACACCTACGGCTCACATGTCTTCATGCAGGCAGTCCATCATCCATCGCTTTTTTACTTTACTATCCTTCCTAAAATGTGGTGCCCAGACTGAATACAGTATTCTAGATATATAATTGGAGCAATGCAGAAACGAGAGGCAGATGGACTTCTCTTGATCTTGACCATATACTTCTATTCTGTAACCTAGGGTCAGAAGAGAAAAAAGAAGAAGCAGCAAAACAGATCCCCCCATCCAAAAAAAGATAATTTCCATTCCTCATAGCTTAAAGGAAGGGGAATATGAGAAAACTATTGCGATTGTGAGAAAACATGTGTTGTGATTTTTTGAAAAAGCCTGGATGTGTGTGTTAAATGAACACGCACAGTCAGGAGGACAATCAGATGGTGCCTTTGGAGTCCTTATGTGGATGCTTTATAATTTATGCCATAATTATAATTTAAGGGCGAACGACAAAACCGTGCCGACTAAACCGCGTCGCTAAAACCGCGATGTCATCAGCGCCCCGACAACAGCGCGCCGACAACAGCGTGCCGACAGAAGCACGATTTAAGTTAAGGTAAGGGTTAGGTTTAGGTTTAGGTTTAGGTTTAGGATTAGGGTTAGGGTTAGGGTTAGGTTTAGGGTTAGGGTTAGGTTTAGGGTTACAGCGCACTTCTGTCAGCGCGCTGTTGTCAGCGCGCTTCAGCGCTCATTTGTCGGTACGCTTTAGAACTCGCGGTTTTGTCACCGCGGTTTAGTCAGGCGCACTTTTGTCGTTCACGCTTTTGTGGGTGAACCAATTTATGCACATTCTGGAGGATTTCTTTTTTCTGTTTCTTACTTATGCTTTCTACAGACACCAAAGAAAAATAGTCTTGGGTGGGGGGAATAAAAGTTGAACAATATGGTGGGGAGGGGCAGAAGAAGAACATCTGAATGCCACAGCTATTAGAGTAGATCTTCTGACTATTGGGAGCTATTTTCCTTGGGTTCTATAGTTGGAAAGAGCACCTTCTGAAATTCTTGTAGGCATATAAAGATTTTCTATATTGAGATGTCTGCCTAAGTGCCTTAGGATTGTCCCATCATTGTATGAAAATACCAACCAACAGATGTATTTTGGCTTATAGAATAACATGTATTTCTTGAGGGGTGAGGGAGGAAATCCTCTTGTTAGAGATGGCAAGCAGGATGCAAAAATTAAATGCTTTTTCAAGGTGGATTTGCTTGATGCAGCATAAAGGACAATTGAATTCACTGGAGTGGCTGACCTTTTCTTATTTAAAGCACCCTTCAAAGGTATTTTGTCTTGATGCATAGTCCATTCCATGAAACGTGTACTCACAAAGAAGCCAATCCTTATTGTGCTGCATTCTTTCTGAATTACACAAATCGCCAACGTGATTCCCCCACAAACCTATCCATATCAGCCATTACTACTAGAACCTTTCTCCCCTGCCCAAATTCCATTTCTGCCTTCACACACATTTGCACAAATCTATCTTATGCATAGCACTTTCAGAGAACCTGTTTTTAATTTAAGGTTTTACCAAAATATAAAGCACTAGAATGTACGGGCCAATGAGACTTTATAAAAAGGCAAAGGTTCCCCTCACACATATATGCTAGTTGTTCCCAACAGGGTGGTGCTCATCTCCGTTTCAAAGTCGAAGAGCCAGCGCTGTCTGAAGACTCTGCATGGTCATGTGGCTGGCATGACTAAATACCAAAGGTTCATGGAATGCTGTTACCTTCCCACCAAAGGTGATTCCTATTTTTCTACTTGCATTTTAACGTGCTTTCAAACTGCTAGGTTGGCAGAAGCTGGGACAAGTAATGGGAGCTCACTCTGTTACGTGGCACAAGGGATTCGAACTGCCGACCTTACTGATTGACAAGCTCAGCATCTTAGCCACTGAGCCACTGTGTTCCTGAGACTTTATTGATATGGGTAATTACTCATATCTATGTACCATGAAAAAATCAAACATAATCCCAACCTGTTTAGATGTGTAAGAACAAGGATTACGAGCCAACACTTATTACATTGCTACCACAGAATTCCAGAGTGGCTTAGTTCCATGTGCTATCAAAGTGCTGAATACTTTCACAAATATTTCTCTTGACAGAAATCAGTCTCGCACCTTCTTTTACTTGTAATATCCATTCTCTTCCCAACTTTATTCAGATTAATTGTAATTTCTGTTAGAACAACATTTCTTTCTAAAAATTCAGGTTTAAATTGAAATCAAAATTCTAGCATCTTAGAATATGCTAGTTTTGTAAGATTATGCATGGCATATTTATATTATTTGTCAGATTTGTGAATGATATGATGAAAATATATATTAACATTCCGATCCTAAACTTTTCAAGCGGAGAAAGATATTTAAACTATGAATGCAAGGACAATATTGTTATTTTTTCAATTACATGCATTGACATATTCAACACATCAATTCTAAAGAAAAGGGAAAGTACGTTTAGAATCATACAAAGTAGTTGCATAGTTCCAACCCTATAAACCTTACAGGTTTTTTTTCAAACCTCTTATTCAAATTAATTTAAAAAGCATTCATTGTTCATGAATTTGTTTCCAAAGGGGGGGGGGGAATCCAAAAGTGGAATAGGTTAGCCTTTCATGGTCCACCATATTCCATAAAGCCATTCCCAATTTCCCATATTTCAAATAAAAACAGGGAAGCTTTTTAAGGAAAGTAAGAATAAAACCTCTCGTGCTGCTTCTTCTCTCTCTCTCTCTCTCTCTCTCTCTCTCTCTCTCTCTCTTGTTTTTCCAGATCAGGAAGCTTGAACCACCATGAAAATGGCAAAGTGACAGAGAAACTATCATGCAGCCCAAAAGCAGCAGCCTCGACCACCTTATGAAATCGAGGTAATCTTAAAAATACCAAGAACGGAAAGTCTGAAGAAATTATAAAATAATCTATGAGTGAGGTAGAAAATAGAAGTCAGTTACATAAAAAGAGACACCTTGCAGGAAATTGGAGAACAGGCTCTGCCAGCAGCATCCACAGGCTCACACTGTTTTTGTCAGAATAACAAATGCACCATTACAATACGGTGCCACAAGCTCTGTCCCTTTGTGGCATTGCTCTGCCTCTCCCTTCCCCTACCCAGCAAATGCTGTTAGACTTGCACTAAACTATGAAGCAGAGATAATTTTTTCAAAAAAATGTTCAAGGGAACTTTCCTGGAGATCCAACTCAGCCTTAAGAAGCTACAGTTCCCTCTCTTTCCTGGTTCATATCAGGCTCACCAACATCATTTTCATGTAAATTGTTCATATTACGGACAGGGAGATACACCTCAGGACATGAAAACTAGCTTTCTGTTATCCAGGATCTAGATCTTCCCTGGGAGTTTTCATAAGATGGCGAAGAAAAGATCTATTTTGAGGGGTGCTCAAATATGTGCTGTTATTTCTCCGCAAACATCTTGAATTTCAGATATTTGGGGAATCCCTCTCTAGATCCCTTGAGGGGAACGGAGAGGGAAGTAAAGATGGCCAATATGTTCAGAAGATCTCTTGTCCAATGTTAGATGTAAGTATTATTGTGCCACACACAGCCAGTTAAGACTCAAGAGAGAACGCAATGATTATGCATTAAAGGCAAAAGTCCAACTGCATCTGACAGAGAAATCCTGTTATTAAGCTCTGACCTGCTTTAGAGGCCTTCGTTGGTCTTGTTGTCTCATTGATCAGAATGAAAGATCTATGCTTCTCTGGCTTTTTGTTTAAATCTGGTAATTTTTGTCATACATCCAAACTAGACTGTGTTTTTTCTCCATATCATATAATATATGTGGGTATATGGATAACTTTCTATTTATTTATTTATGTATTTATTTTTGTTTATTTATTTAGTCATGTTTCTGTAGTGTATATTATAGGTAGAGACCCTTTGAGAGCTGTATGTAATGAAATTTCATTTTAATGTATGCCGATTAGTGTACATTCAAAGTGACAACAAAGTTAGTCTAAGTCACTGTTCTTAAGATGCAAGGGGAAACTACTTTATTAATTATCCGAGTTATTTTTATTCCATCGTTCAAGATACAAATCCTTCCAAGATAACAATTGTTCATGTCACTTGTAGATTAACCAAACCACAGGTTAGTAGCTCACCATGAGTAGGACAGAGTCAGAAGATCACTGAGAGGTCAGCAGCTCAGCAGTTCGAAACCTGTGAGCATGAGCCGGTTTGCCCAAATCGGTAGCATTTTTAAACTACCAGTTCAAGCGAATGGCGCGCATGTGCGCCCAAAGTGAACCAGTAGCAAAGCGAACCGGTAGCAGACTTCAGAGCATTTCACCCCTGGTCCTAAGTCATTTTTTTTCAGTGCCAGTGTACATTTAAACAGTCACTAAGTAAACTGTTGTAAGTTGAGGACTACCTGTAGTCTAGAACAATATTTTTAGATGTATTTATTTATCACATTTATATAGCCTCCTTAGGCAACGTACAAACAATTTTTTAAAGCACAAATGAATGGAACCAATTTTTTTTTCAACTGACATTGGATTAAGGGAAGAGTTAGATTTGTAGATGAGCATCTGCTGGTTCCAGACCAAAATTAACGGGAGTATTTTTCCTTGTTTGAAACTTAGAGAAAGACTGGGCATTCTTGAGGTTAAAAAACGTCACAGCTACACAAGCATCTTATGCAGAAGGCTTTGTGTATTTCTATGATAATTCCGCCCAGAATATGGAAGATTTGAAAGTTCTGTAAACCTTTTCAAATCAAAACGAGGAACAGAAAAAGGTGGGGAAATGAATGGCTTGCAAACGCAGGAGCTGTGGATCAAGCCGTCTGCTTTAAACAAAACCTCTTTCTAAAGCTTTCTGAAATAGCTTCTCCACCCACTCACCCCCAGCAAACTGTTTTGAAATCTGTGTTCAATGCTGCTATATATTACTTTAAAACACACACACACACACACACACACACACACACACACTCGCATACACACAAGTGTGCTTGGTACCCTGGTAAGAATTTAGAGAGCAGCCCATATATAATACACCAAACCTGTAGAGTACCATATGGCTACCAGTTAGCCAGCCAAGAAGATGGCATCTCTGTGAGTGATGAGCCCCCTGCTTCCAAGACATATCCTTAAGTTATGAATTAACGTGACTATGATTATAATCGTGGGTGATTAGAATCTTTGGAAGAGCGTCAAGCTTTCCGTCAGTGTTGTAGCAAGAGCACTGGAGCAAGCAGTGCTTTTCAGGAACAGGGTTCAACAGACCCAAAGCGATTGCTAGAAGATTTTATCAAGGAAAAGAAATCCTTGCCTTCCATTAGAACTTCTTTAATGGAGAAGGCAGCAGAAGGTGGCCTTCTTCTCCTTTGGAGTCCTGAGTACTCTGAATTTCTCTATTTTTCAGAGGTGGCTGACAAACAAGGGAACAAATCTTGCTATCCACAAGAGTCCTACAGAATATAGAAGAGAATAGAATAGAATAGAAGAGAAGAGAAGAGAAGAGAGAATATAATAGAAAATAGGAGAGAATAGAATAGAATAGAATAGAATAGAATAGAATAGAATAGAATAGAATAGAATAGAATAGAATAGAATAGAATAGAATAGAATAGAATAGAATAGAATAGAATTCTTTATTGGCCAAGAGTGATTGGACACACAAGGAATTTGTCTTTGGTACATATGCTTTCAGTAATATATAAAAAGACAAGATACATTCATCAAAAATCATAAGATACAACACTTAATGATAGTCATAGGGTACAAGTAAGTAATCAGGAAACAATCAATATCAATATAAATCATAAGGATACAAGCAACAAAGTTATAGTCATACAGTTGTAAATGGGAGGAGATGGGTGATAGGAATGATGAGAAGATTAATAGTAATAGTAATGCAGACTTAGTAAATAGTTTGACAGTGCTGAGGGAATTATTTGTTTAGCAGAGTGATGGCGTTCGGGGCAAAACCTCTTGTGTCTAGTTGTTCTGATGTACAGTGGTCTATGACTAATTTGGTCCTCCCCTCACTCCATTTCCTTCTCTGTGTCCTTAATATCATTGGCATTTTCCTGCTGGAACCTGATAATCCTCGACTTATAATTGGTCGCTTAGTGACCGTTCAAAGTTGTGATAGATCCCGAAAAAGATATGTATGACCAGCATTCAAAGTTCCAATGGTCGGCTTTCTCCCATGGTCACCTGATCATATTTTGGGTGCTTAGCAACCAGCTTGCATGTATGGCCATTTGCAGCATCCTCAGGTCACATGACCACAATTTACGGCTCTGCCACAAGCCAGCATTTACTTCCAATTTCCATTAAAAAATGCCTTATAGTGAACAATGGGTTTGCTTAATGACTAGACTATATGTTTAGTTTGATGAAAAGAATGACTAGGGGTGACATAATAGCAGTCTTCCAATAATCTCAGGGGTTGCCACAAAGAGGGAGTCAAGCTATTCTCCAAAGCACCTGAGAGCAGGACAAGAAGCAATGGGTGGAAACTAACTGAGGGGAGAAGCAACTTAGAACAGAGGAGAAATTTCCTGACAGTTAGAACAATTAATCTATGGAACAGTTTGCCTCCAGAAGTTGTGAATGCCCCAACACTGGAAGCCTTTAAGAAGATGGTGGATAGCCATTTGTCTGAAACGATATAGGGTTTCCTGCCTGAGCAGGGGGTTGGACTAGAAGACCTCCAAGGTCCTTCCAACTATTCTATTCTTAACTGGGGGATTTGCTTGTTGACCGCCACTCAAAAAATGATTATAAAATTAGGTGTGATCACATGTTGACCTTCTTAACACCAATTAATTGCAGGCTTAATGATTGTCGCAAGTCAAGGACTACCTATAGCCAAATTAAATACGATCTATAGGAGAACTCCACGTCTCTCTTAATCCTGAGAGTTTCATTGTTGAAAATTGCCTAAACACAACCTGAACTCTATACCTCATGCATAAAAATCACCCCATTTATACATCACAATTCTGACTATCTAAGAGGGTATGTTCCTCAATACATTGGCTCCATCTCCAATTCCAGGTTATACCCAGCAAAAATGGTTTTACTTCCTTAGCTTCGGGCAAGGAAGGAACAGATGCCCTCACTTTTCCACAGCGGGATGTTCTGATCGAGGCGTCACAAAATCACAAAGCAGACTCCTTGTCCTGACAAAACCCCTTTTTATTAAGCTAATGTGAATTCCTCTCATTCACATCCAGCAAAAAAAGTCTTTGAATTTACAACCACAGACCTTATCAGGCTTGGAGAACTGCCAGGCCAATATCTTCCAAATGCAACGCTGTGCAAGAAATACTTGGCAAGTCTCTAAGAGTCACGAACAAATCTTCACACTAATTAAATGAACAAATTGTATCCTGCAAACTTCCATTTCGCTGCTCTTTATTCCCTAAGGGAGAGGCCATTCACTGTCCACCTGTGCCTTTACTCCTGAGTCAGCCCTTGTTCCTTAACCATTCCCTTCTCCTGGCAGCTCTGCACATGCACACATCAAGAGCAGGCTCCAGCTTTTCTTCTGCCCCATTGATCTCCAACTCTGAAGGAAGCTGATAAATGTCGGACGGACCTGGCCCCAACTCTGCCTCCTACACAGAGTCCTCATCCGAGCCTCCCCCAGACTCCAGGACTGGCCCATGTTCCTCCCCAACCTCCTCACTGTCTGAGTCTGCCGCCAGCTCTGCTGTCCACTGGTGGGCCACAACAGCAGAGAAACTGTAGGCCAGAGATGAGCAACTACAAAGTCCTCTGCAAACGTATTGAAAAACAAAGTTATTTGGAGGAGGTTGCTTTTTGTTTTGTGTTCTGCTGGTTTTAAAATTCACTCCCCTACCCCTACTCCTGAATTCCAGTAAGTAAGATTTACTCAAGATCACTGCGACTTGCTTTCGCAGTTGCTTGAGTACAAGTTGAAATTGTGGGGTGGCAGAACTTGTGCACAGTAAGGCCTGCAAGAGTTCATCTTAAAGTTCGCGGCCTTAACTTCACAACAGGCTTTTATCCCCTCTTCGTTTCTCTGAAATGATTTTGCGTAATAGTGATGAAAGAAATGTCCTTCTGGGTTCAGCTCCAAGTGGGGAAAAAGACACTGGAGACATGGAGGCTGCTTGGAAAGATGGTTTATTGTTGGACAGGACCACATGGCTTGAGTCCTGAACAGAAAAGGTGATCACATGCTTCAATGTTGGTGGAGAAGAAGAGAAGGGCTGAAGGAGGGGCTTGCTAGGTTTTTTATAACCTGTTCAGTCCCACCTCTCTGTTTCCTGTTCCTGTGTAAGAAATGTATTCTGATTGGTTGTCAGACTCCCATGCAGGGGCAACTCTCTAGGCTGTGTTTTGAATCCAGGTTTGGTTGGGTTCTCAGATGCCATGTGGTCAGTAGAGTAAAGAGCCAATATTATCATGCTTCCCTATAGCTGAGTGGAGAAGTCTTTATTATGTAAAGTGGACTAGCTTGGCCTTCTTAATGGCCCATTAACACAGTGGAGATGGGCAGGAAGCTACAGGCAGCTATTCTGTCTTTTAAAACATGTTTCTTTCTTTTCACATCCAGAGAAATAGTCTGCCTTTTCAATATTTCCTAGGTTATTTCATTTTTCTGGGAGAGGTCTGGGTGATAACTTCCTACAATCGTTAAGCTGATTTAAAAAAAAAAAACCAGGAAGAATTCAGAAGACTGTTTGGTCTTTAGCAAATGTTCACTTGTGCAGGAGGCGAAGTCCAAGAGAGCACATGGAGAAACTGATGCTTCAGCAGTTGGCAACTTCCCAGGTGCTGTAGCAACAGGGAGAAGGACATATGATGAATAGTCAAAGAAGTTGTTTTTTTTATGACCTGTAATGATATCATTGGCAAAACATCATGCAGTGGGCTCCCATCACTACTCCTTTCCAGACAGTGAGGATGCTCCTAATAAAAAATATTGGTTTACTTTATATTGCGCAATTATTCATAACACGAAGGGCAAATGTGTGCAGAATACAAGTGTCCTTGTGTCCATGTTGCCCAAAGAGTCTATTCCATTTCTAGGTGATTGGGGAGACGGTACTGTGCAGTGAAGGGAGGCTCAGAAAACTTGAATCCAGAATAGTCCTGGGGGGCATTGCTTGGAAAATGGACTGAGAGTGCATTCCTACCCCCAATAGTAACTTGACCATAGCTCTGTGTGTGTACATGCAAGCTGTTGTTGAGATGATGTTATCCATTCTGTTGAGACTGATAATTGGCCATTCTATAGGCTAGGTCTCTCCACATCTTCTGATTTTGCATGATTTCTTTAACTTTTTTTATGCTCTGGTGTTGGCGTTGATGATGTCCCGCTTCCATGTTCTTTCATGGCCTGGTTTCGTTTTACCACTAATTCTTCGAAACATACCATATTTTTCAGAGTATAAGATGCACCTTTTTTCCTCAAAAAAGAGGATGAAAATCTGGGTGTGATACACTGAATACAGCATTTTTTGCCTTCCAAAGCCCCGCCCCTTCACCAAAATGGCCATGCATACCCTTATGGAGGCTTTCAGAGAGCTCCTGGGAGCTGGGGAAAGCAGAAATGAGGAAAAAACTGGCCAGTCCCCCCCCCCAGCCCCCAGCAGCAGTCTACAAGCCTCTATAAGGCTATGCATGCAATTTTTTTGACAAAAACTGCCCTGTTTTCACAAAAATTGGGCTGTTTTTTGCTCATTTTGGGGGCCCGACCCACAAGAGCACCCAAGGCTATTCATGCCTGAAAAAAAGGGCCCATTTTTGTAAAAAAAAACAGGCCGTTTTGAGGAGATTTGCAGAGTGCAAAAACTTTTTTTTCCTTTTGGAAAGCTCTTTAATTGATTGATGAGAATTACATTGATCAAGTGCTATGCCAGCAGAAATACCTACCTGTTCTGGCCCCCACTTAGTCTGTTCCAAAACTACAGTCACACGAAGCTTGCAAAAGAAAGCCTTTATCAGTCCCGGCTCACGCTGGCTGCGAGCCCAAAATAAACATAGATAAAATCTCTGGCAAAAAGGTTACGCAGCAAAATGCAAAAACAAAACTACAGCAAACCAGGTTTTCAAGAAGCAAAATCACTTATCCAAGTGTCTCTTTGAATCATAAACACAAACTCGAACAGGAACAGAACTGAATTCTCAAACAAACAAACGGGCGTTGACTTCTGCAACTAAGGCGTGGCACCATCCGTCTTTTATCTGCAGAAGACGACACTAACAAGCAACAGCTGCTCATTATTCCTGCATCCCGACTCAACTCACAGCAAACTTCTGCTGAGTCACAACACCTACCTATCTACTGTATTTCTCTCTATCTCTATTTCTCTCTCTCTATCCCTCTACCTACCTACCTGCCTGCCTACACACACACTCTCTCTCTCTCCCCACCTACCCACTGTATTTCTCTACTTCTTTATTTCTCTCTCTCTATCCTTCTATCTACCTACTTACTCTCTCTATCTCTCTATCTATCTACCAACCTACCTACTCTCTCTCTCCCTACCTATCTATTGTATTTGTATTGTATTCTCTCTCTCTATCTCGCTACCTACCGACCGACCTTCTCTCTCTCTTTCTCTATCCCTTTATCTACCTACATACCTAATTACTCTCTCTCTCTCTCTCCCTACCTACCTACTGTATTTCTCTCTCTTTCTCTCCCTCGCTATCTCTCTATCTACCTACCTACTTTTTTTAAAAAATTGCCTCTTCAAAACCTTGGTGCGTTTTATACTCCAGTGCGTGTTATACTCCGAAAAATGCAGTAATTGTTTTCTCCAATGAATTATCCCGCATGATATGCATATTACTCAAACACTGGAATTACTGAGGAGGAGTTAAGACTGCCACAGGTATATAGCTGAGGACAAAATGAAGGTAACATCATGAAGCAGAAGAAACAAGGTGTGTTTGTGCCGTGTTTAGGTGCAAGTACAAAAGAATCTTAGTTGAGCTTCATATACTCTCATAGATTTATAAGTCAGGGTCTCTGCATATCACATTTTGTCTAGGTTTCTCAGGTTATCCTTGGACTGGGGACTGATGTGTTCAAGTAGACAAGAGCTGTGGTGACACAGTGGTTAGGATACAGCACTGCAGGCTATTTCTGCTGACTGCTAGCTGACTGCAAATTTGACAGTTCGAATCTCACCAGGCTCAAGGTTGACTCAGCCTTCCATCCTTCCGAGATGGGTAAAATGAGGATCCAGATTGTTGGGGGAAATAGGCTGACTCTGTGAAACCGCTTAGAGAGGGCTGTAAAGCAGTATGAAGCAGTGTAGGTCTAAGTGCTATTGCTATTAATAAAACACAATTTCTCCAATCATTTAATAATCGAGTCCTGAATGAAATTATACCTCGTGCACAATTTCATCTGGTGTAGTAAAAAGAAGGGAGGGCCAACCTTGAAGCAACAGGAGGACAAAACCACCAAAAGATATAGAAGAAATGAAAAGGTAATAATAGAAGAGGAATCAAACAAACAATAATAGGAACTTATTTTCCATTAGGCACCTTCAAGCTACCACAAAGGCAAACATTGAGAGAAGAAACTATAGCAACAGTGCCAAATAAAATTTAGGAAGATTATTTCATGGGGGGGAGATTGAGGAGGCAAGGACATTAAGCAGCTCCAAATTCCAGAAAAGGAGAGAAGCAACATCAGGTCCTGAGGAGGATAGGTGAGTATTTTGGGGGTTGAGAAGCCTACCAAATTTAATGAAGCCCAAAACTGTGATTTTAATATTATGAACCGAAGGATGCTCAGAAAAGAAATGGCAGAATGTTCTACTTTTGCAGAGGAGGAAGGCCATGTGCCCTGGAAACAGTCCCATGTCGTCTGCTTCATAATGTCACAGTATACGGCAGCAGGGCTCACAGCATTGCCATTGGCAGGGGAAGGGTGGGATGACAAAATGTATATTGCAGTGCTAACCTTTTCATCCACTGTGATGTCATGAGGCATATTTTGTCATTCCAACAATATCTCAACTTGCTCCAGATGTATTTTGTGTGAATAGAGCCATGGTAGCGCAGTGGTTAGAATGCAGTATTGCAGGCTGACTCTGCCCTCTGCCAGCAGTTCAATTCTGAGCGGCTCAAGGTTGACTCAGTCTTCCATCCTTTCGTGGTGGGTAAAATGAGGATCCAGATTGTTGGGGGAAGGGAGGCAATATGCTACTTTGAAAACCATTCAGAGAGGGCTGTAAAGTACTGTGAAGTGGTATATAAGACTAAGTGCTGTTGCTATTGCTAAATAAAAAACCCAGGTCCAATCCATGCCATGTCTCCTTTCTTCTTGGTTCTGTTATAATTGTGATCCTTAACAAATATACAAATGAGGGACTTCCCATTGATATTAGCCTCACAAGAACAGCAACATTGTGAGTAGGATTAGACTAAGAGGAAATAACTAGGTGTTTTTTTTTAATCATCCACCAAACTCCTTAATAAAATGGAGACGTCAACCTGGGTGTCCTCACTGCAGGTCTGCCAGTTTAACCAATAAATCATGCTGGTTTGGGAAAGGACCCACCTCAGTGGTGGGATGCATTTTTTTACTACTGGTTCTGTGGGCGTGGCTTGGTGGGCGTGGCAGGGGAAGGATACTGCAAAATCTCCATTTCCTCCCAATCAGCTGGGACTTGGGAGGCAGAGAATAGATGGGTGCGGGGCCAGTCAGAGGTGATAGTTATTGGTTCTCCAAACTACTCAAAATTTCCACTACCGGTTTTCCAGAACTGGTCTGTGAGTGCAGAAAGCCATGGGAGACAACACTGAACCAGAGAGACAATGGCATGAACTGTCCATAAAGCCCCATGCCAAAACTTTCCCTTAGATGCAACATCTCCATTTTTACCATTGTTTCTAGTCTTTACTTTTAATGTTACACTTGGCAGAACCTCAATTAACTTCCCAGCTGACACTAATAGTAGTCTTCATTTTATTATCTCTTGCCTGGCAAATTTAGTGAGGTCTGTACCCTGATTCCATATTATTCGAGAAAGAAGCAGACCTCTATGTTATCTTAGCCAGTTGACTTAGCTACTTTGAATCACCGATAGCATTTAGCAAAGTGCAGGTCATCTTTTGATAATAGCACCTTGAAGGCATCCAGGTAAAGTAGTATTAGTTCTGCCTGTCTCGTATATAGGGAATCTTCATTACTATGTTTTATTTCATTTTTTTAAAATCTTCATTTGCAAAAGGAACTGAAGTCAGTCATTTAGTATCTGACATTTTTTTTCTCTTCTGAGTCAAAATTGAACCAGTGCCCAGTATTGCTTAAAGGTGTTAATTGCTAGATTGGATGTAAAAACGAAGGTTGTGACCCCCTCTGGTAATTAAATATCCTATGGCATTGTTCCCAAGAAAAAGAAGCTAAATACACTTCTCTGGCTCCATACTATGGAAAGGGTTATTTCATCCTAAACTGCTTTTTTTTTTTTTGCAAATGATTTCTTTTGAAGTGCTTGTGATAAAATCTATGCTCTGCAGAATCTTTATATTTCCCACATTAAGATTTTGAAAAGAAAGGGCCATTTCAGATGGACACTAAGCTCCAAATTGGCTGGATGGATCAGCTCCTGGCTGCCTAAAATATTATCATTACTCTGTGGTTTAAAGTAGATCCACTACCACCAGCATCAACATGACTGCAGGAAAGGGCAAAAAACAGTGCTCTAGCACTGGGCATATTCTTCAGTCCCATATTTCATCTTAAAATAGCTCTGCAAATGAATATATTATCTTTTTTATAATCTGTAAGACATCCAGAGTTACCTTACAGGGGAAATGGGGGGCATAATAAATAAATAAATAAATAAATAATCAAACAAATAATAAATAAACAAATGCATATTTGCATACATACATACATACATACATACATACAGGCAGTCCTCAGCTTGCAACACAATTTTGCCCCAAATTTCCATTGCTAAGTGAGATAGTTGTTAAGTAAGTTTTGCTCATTTTATCATGTTTCTTGCCACCGTGGTTAAGTGACTCACTACAGTCATTAAATTAGTAACATGGTTGAGTGACTCTGGCTTCTCCATTGTCTTTACTTCATGTCAGAAGGTGATCACATGACCCCGGGATAATGTCACAAATAGAGGCTCATTGCCAAGCGGCTCAGTTTTGATCATGTTGATCATGGGAATGCTGCAATGGTCATAAAGTGAGAAATGGTCATAAATCACTTTTTTCAGTGCCATTGTAACTTCAAATGGTCACTAAATGAATGGTTGAATGGCTGAGGGCTCTCTGTAAATAAATAATATTGGACAATAGACAATGGAAGACAGACAAGGAGACAATAGATAGATGATAGAAAGATACCGTGTTTTCCCCAAAATAAGACAGGGTCTTATTTTCTTTTGACCTGAAACAAGTGCTTGGCCTTATTTTCGAGGAGGTCTTATTATTTTTGATGTGCAGGAGGCAGCGAGCATGGTCACCTCAGGGCTGCTGCTGTGTTGCAATATTTTCAGGAACAGCTTATTTTGGGGGGGATAGCTTATTTTAGTGCATGTGCTCAAAAGCCCGATTGAGCTTACTATCCAGGGAGGTCTTATTTTCAGGGAAATATGATAGATAGATAGATAGATAGATAGATAGATAGATAGATAGATAGATAGATAGATAGAGACAGACAGACAGACAGACAGACAGACAGACAGACAGATGATAGATGATGGATGGATGGATGGATGGATGGATGGATGGATGGATGGATGGATGGATGGATGGATGGATGGATGGATGGGCGGACGGACAGACAGACAGACAGATGATAGATTGATATAAATAGATAAAGAAAAATGTTTAGTATTATATATGTATGTTAGTATACATTTTATAACATTTCATATATTTGATTACTTATGTCACACATGAAAGACCAGAGCCATAGATTACGTTCCAATTAAACTGATATATTGCTCACTCCTATGCACAAGAATCTAGTCAACTAACTAGCACTAATAGAATACAAGAGGAGTAAGACTACTTAGACTACTTGTGGGAACATGAAGATCTAGGCTTATTACTCTGTTGACTCCTCTTTGGGCTCTGCTATTCTTTCTCCCACACTTGTTCTTTTCAACAGAGGTATTTGTAGAGAAAGGCAAGTGATGTCAATCACACTGCAAGACATCATTATGTACACCATATCAATTATATTATGTGTATTGTTTGGATCATCGTATTATAATGAAATCAACCTAAAATCACTTAATTCTCAGTAGCATAATATCACAACATAATCATGGCTTCTATTGGCCACCTCTGTCCTCCACATTTTTTGTGCAGAAATGGGTCATTAGTTGCTCCATTTTAGACATGAGGAATTGAGACTGATTTGCAGCACCTTCCAGGATGATCCCAAGACATTTTGCTCTCTGTGGTGAAAGGCAGTGAAACATAATGATTGCAAGTGTTAGGAAATAAATAAATCTTCTACAAAGTGACAGAGGTTTGCCATGAAAAGTAAGAATGCTAGCTGAGATGCTAAAGACTTTAGCTGCAAGGATCTGTAACTGGAAGAAGCAGAAGAAAAACAATCCTAAGAGATGTTATAGTAAATGGAGGTAGAAATGGAGAAATTGAGGCAGAATATCAGCAAATAGCCCGAGCCTGTAAAGATGAAGTGAGAAAAGCTAAGGCTCACAATGAAGAAAGGCTTGCCACAAAATTAAAAAATAACCAAAAAAAGCTTCTTCCAATATATTAAAAACAAGAAAAGGGTTAAGGAAACAATTGGTCCATTGCTGGGAGAAAGTGGCAAGAAGGTGACAAGCAACAGGGAGAAAGCAGAACTATTTAACTCATTTTTTGCATCTGTCTTTACACAAAGGGATAAAACAGTCCAACCTATCAAAAACAGCACCACAAAAATCAGATTAGGAACACAAATTGAAATAGGGAAGAAAATGGTAAGTGAGCACTTGTCTACCCTAGATGAGTTCAAATCACCAGGACCGGATGGATTACACCCCAGGGTTCTGAAGGAACTGGCAGATGAGATCTCAGAACCACTGAACTATATCTTTCAGAGATCCTGGAGCACTGGGGAACTGCCAGACTGGAAAAGAACTGATGTGGTTCCCATCTTCAAAAAGGGGGAAAAAATAGATCTAGGAAACTATAGACCTGTCAGCCTGATCTCAATACTAAGAAAGATTCTGGAAAAGATAATCAAGCAACGAATTAGCGAACGCCTAGAAGTAAACAAAATAATAGCCAAAAGCCAACATGGGTTTGTCAAAAACAGATCATGCCAGACTAATCTTATTGCATTCTTTGACAAAGTGACAAATTAGTGGACCAGAGGAATGCAGTCGATATAGTTTACTTGGACTTCAGTAAGGCATTTGATAAGGTAGACCATAACCTACTACTAGATAAAGTAGAAGAATTAGGTTTGGACATCATAACCACCAAATGGATTCGTAACTCGCTGACCAACTGCACTCAACATGTAGTCCTCAATGGAACGGCATTTACATGGAGGGAAGTGGAGTACTCCAAGGCTCTGTTTTAGGCCCAGTACTCTTCAACATCTTCATCAATGATTTGGATGAGGGAATAAATGGGAACTCATCAAATTTGCAGATGACACCAAGCTGGCAGGAATAGCCAACACTCCAGAAGACAGGCTTAAGATACAGAAGGAAATTGACAAACTTGAACATTGGGCACAATCTAATAAAATGAAATTCAATGGTGAAAAGAGTAAGGTTATACATTTAGGCAAGAAAAACGATATGCACAGGTACAGTATAGGTACCTTGCTCAACAGTAGTAACTGTGAAAGGGATCTTGGAGTCCTAGTGGGCAACCATTTAAATATGAGCCAGCAGTGTGCAGCAGCTGCCAAAAAAGCCAACACAGTTCTAGGCTGCATAAACAGAGGGATAGAATCAAGATCACGTGAAGTGTTAATACCACTTTATAATGCCTTGGTAAGGCCACACTTAGAATACTGCATTCAGTTTTGGTCGCCACGATGTAGAAAAGATGTGGAGACCCTAGAAAGAGTGCAGAGAAGAGCAACAAAGATGATTAGGGGACTGGAGACTAAAACATATGAAGAACAGTTGCAGGAACTGAGTATGTCTAGTTTAATGAAAAGAAGGACTAGGGAAGACATGATAGCAGGGGTTGCCGCAAGGTAGGGTTAGCCCTCAGCCATGATAGGAATTGCCCAACAAGCCCCTTCATTGCATCAGCCAAGCTTCAACCAAATGTAGTTCAGTCGAACTCCTAGGATTTATACATGGTACCAATGGAGTCTGATGCAGCCAATAGAATATATGTTCTTGCACAGGAACAGGAAGCTATCTCTCATTAACTTTTTTTGTTCAGCTGCACCAGAACCACCTATGTCGTTCTGCTTCATCATTAAACCATCTTTCCAATCAGCCTCCAGGTTTCCAGTATCTTTCTCCCAGCTTGGAACTGAACCAGATGGATATTTCATCCAACAATTGGATGCCCCAAGAAGCAGGGATAATAATTCCTTGTAGTCCACTCCCTTCCTGTTGGAAACTTGGTAGTTGGCTTGTTTAAAATGAACTAGAGAGGAGCAGGGAGGGACAGGGCTTCAGAGATTGCTCCTCAAATTTAGCATCAGTGTCTGTGTTAAACAGGAGCTCTACAGCGAGGTGGCCATGCCCACTGCTCCTTCAACCTAGTTACTGGATTGACAGTAGAAATTAATTTCCACAGTGGAGACAGGCAAGCTGAAGTAATACTCAGTTATCGCCCTAGTCAGAATTGTAAGATGAAGCTTGCCTTTCCCCTGAAGCGGTAAAAAGAGCAGGGCTGACTGTGAAGAAAGAAACTGGCCTGTTCCAAAGCAATAGAGATGTGAAAGATAGAAAGACAGGGAAACGGAACAAAACTTTAAAAACCAGAACAGAAATAGAACAGAAAGCCAATGTTACTGCTTGTCCCCCAAATTCTATGTTACTGAGTAGATTATAACTACTCTAAAGATCCACGGGAATTGGCAAACTGCAAATCTGCCTGTTAAAAGCTCCCTTAAGTGTTAGGACTATCAGGTTACTTTTCTAGTCCTTTCCTATTCTGCATAAATTACAGGGAGTCCTCGCTGGATGATGTCACTTTAATTCATTAAGTGAATGGCTGAGGTCATGAAGCAAATCATCACGCGACTCCAACTGACGATTTTACCTCAACATTCTTCATAAATTCCGTTTGTCGGAAAGCACAAGAACAGCAATCAGGCGACAGTGGGATGCTGCGACCATTGTAAATGTGAGGATTGGTTGCGAAGTTGTGTATTTTTTTTTTTACACCATGGAATGGGGGATAAACATGGCAATTGGTAAGTAAGAACGAACTCTACTTCACTGTCTCTGAAGACTTTTCGGAACATTGCCATAATAAGTGGAATTGGGGGGGGGGGGGGTTGTAAAATTAGCCTTGTATACAGCCTCAAACAGAGACGAGCCAACCTCTTCTGTCGGCAGATGAGATTGACATGCCCCAGCGGAAATGTAGCCATGACTTTCCAGACTGTGCTAATATTTACCTGAAAGAAAGACAACCCTGAATTGAAGGTAAAGCTACTCCAGGTGTGGGATTCAGTTTGCACCAGTTTGGGTGAACCAGATGCTCATTTTGCATCTGGTTCGTCAAACCGGTTGTTGCAAGGACCGGCTGGCCCTGCCCCCCTGCCCCACACACACCGGCTTTCCCAGGAGTCACCACACAGCCCGTTCATCATGCCAGTAAGTACAGAGCTCGTGTGCAGGCTCTGGGAGGGTGAAAAATGGGCCTACTAGAAGTTCCAGAAGTCCGGAAAGAAACCTGTTTCTGGCTTCCTGAGGGCCTCCGGAGCCCCAGAGAGTCTGTTTTCACCCTCCCGGAAGCTCAAAGAAAGCCTCCGGAGCCTAGAGAGAGCAAAAAATGGGTCTAATGAAAGTTCTGGAAGTCCCGAAATGGGTCCATTTCCAGCCTCCAGAGGACTTCCGGAGCCTGGGGAAGGGTGTTTTCGCCCTCCCGGAGGCTCGAAAAAAGTCACACAGACCATGGCCATGCACAGCAGAAACCGGTAGAGAACTAGTTGCTAAAAAAATTTCAATCCCACCACTGAGCTACTCCCCCCTTCCTTCCATTGCCAAAAGGAAGATTAGACAGGACCATTAGAAAATTTTCATTTGCATATTGTAGAGGAATCTAACATGACCTCTAATTTGAATCATTTTGGGGAAATGCTGATCTTCCTCTCAGGTTGGTAAAATATAACAATGCAGCTTTTCTACAATAGCCACCTTCTACCTCTTTTGGCTTTTGTTTTTTTTCTCTCTTTCTCTCTCTGCCTGGTGGTGGAGTATTGTTTAATGCCTCTTGGAAAACTTACTATTATATGATTAGCTATTTATCTTTATAAGGATGTGACTGTGTTAATACTAAAGTATTCCTTTGTATTGAAGTGGTGCAACATGAGTTCAAATATTTTATCAATAGATATACTAATTGCAAAGCTTTGTTTCCTGGTCTTTCTCATTGCATGAAATAATCAAGAATAATCTCACCAAACTCAGTATCTTTTGTTCATTCAGTTCACAGAATAGCAAAGCAACTTAATCATTCTTGTCCCATAGCAAAAACAAAACAGCTGCAGCTTCATGTGAATGCAGGCTACCCAAAACCTATTTGTTTTCCACCACACTTGTGTTCCATGTGACAGTGCAGACTTTACAGAAATTAATAGTAGAGCTCAGTGGTGGGATTCAATTTTTTTTACTACCAGTTCTGTGGGCATGGCTTGGTGGCATTGGCTTGGCTTGGTGGGCATGGCAGGGGAAGGATACTGTAAAATCTCCATTCCCTCCTGACTCCAGGGGAAGGTTACTGCAAAATCCCCATTCCCTCCCCACTCCAGGGGAAGATTATTGCAAAATCCCCATTCCCTCCCCACTCCAGGGGAAGGATACTGTAAAATCCCCATATCCTCCCCACTCCAGTGGAAGGATACTGTAAAATCTCCATTCCCTCCTGACTCCAGGGGAAGGTTACCGCAAAATCCCCATTACCTCCCCACTCCAGAGGAAGGATACTGTAAAATCTCAATTCCCTCCCCACCCCACTAACCTGCTTTCCAGCTCCATTCTCCTCTTCAGGACAACAAAAGATCAGCTGGGAGGCAGTAGGGGTGTGGCCAGCCTATTTGCTGGTTCTCCGAACTACTAAAAATTTCCATTACCGGTTCTCCAGAACCTTTCAGAACTGGCTGAATACCACCTCTGGTAGAACTGAATTTTTGTAGTGGGTTGGTTTTTAATTCATGTAGTTATGTATAGTCAGGTTTTTTTAACACTTTTCCAAAATTAGGTTAGATGACTTTTTCTTTCTCCATTCCAAATGCAGCACTTCCCAAGGTAGTAAGCATTATGGTATCTTGACACTCTTACTATCTGAGCTGTCTTTTAGACTACACTTTAGTAACTCTGGGACTTAGTGAGTTAGAGAGTCAAATACTTCAGAAATGACTGATTGAAATCTTTCAATTCATCCAGGGAACTTTTATGATCAGGAATGGATTGGAACCTGGATATTTTCACTTATGGCCAATAATGTAACCATAATAGTTCACTCCTTCTAAATGAGGACTTGCTGGATTTGAAAAATATAATATATTCTTATTATACCTCCTTTCTTCCTCTCTTCCTTCCTGTGGTGGGATTTAATTTTTTTTACTACCAGTTATGTGGGCATGGCTTAGTGGTTGTGGCATGGCTTGGTGGGTGTGTTTTGGTGGGCGTGGCAGGGAGAAGGATACTGTAAAATCTCCATTCTCTCCCCACTCCAGGGGAAGGTTACTGCAAAATCCTCATTTCCTCCCGATCATCTGGGACTCGAGAGGCAGAGAATAGATGGGGATGGGGCCAGTCAGAGGTGGTATTTATCAGTTCTCTGAACTACTCAAAATTTCTGCTACCGGTTCTCCAGAACAGGTCAGAACCTGCTGAACACCACCTCTGCTTCCTTCCTTCCTTGACAACTGCCTGGATGATTCCCTTCAGTTTTCTTGTCAAGATTCCTGAAGCCCTTGTCTGCTTCCTAGAGCTGAGAGAGAGGGGCTGGCCCAACGTCATCTACACACGACTTTGTGTGTAAGACAGGACTAGAACTCACAGCTCTAATCCTGCTTTTTAGACTGGAGCTTTAACCAATATGCAAACTGGCTCTCAGTGTGTTTCCAGTGCTCTGTTCTGTGGCCATCTTCTATAGTTTAGGGAGGTTCAATGTGCAGCCTTCCAGATGTTTTGAACCCCAGCTCCACTAATCATAAAGAGCGCAACCATGTACGAAGGTGCAGCCAAGTGGTGGGTTCCTACCAGTTCGGACAAACCGGTAGTGGTTTGGTGGCCTGTGTCGCTGGAACAGGCAGCGACCCAGGCCTGCCACACACCCAAACCAGTTCCCCAGGTGCCATCTTGTTTTTTAGTTCTGCGCATGCGCAGAACAATTTTAATTGCACTGTGCATGTGCCTGTGAAGTGCGCCCAAGAACAAACCAGCAATAATACTTGCCGGAACCCACTCCTAGTGCAGCCCCCAAATATCTGAGGGGCCACCTTTTCCCCTTTTCCATCAGATCACAGAAAGAGAGAATGTGGTTAACCTCACAGGGTGTCCTCTAATTACCAAACAAGATGGGGATCTTATGCCATATGAGATTACCATCTCAGACTTCAGATTTGGGACGCAATAAAATGGTAGCAAATTGTTCCTGGTTTAATGCCGGCCTTCTTTTCTGACTAAGGAGGGGGAGAAACACTTGTGGATTTTCTCTCTATGACTAAATAAGTTGAGCCTGCAGTTTGACTTCAGTGAGTTTGGGAACCATTACTTGCTCCGCTTCAGGTAGCACATGTAAAGCCATCCCCTTCTTCCCTCACAACGCAAGCCTATTCAAGGGTTCCCCAGTTCTGTTCAGAGGATGAGTAACCCTTGAACTCAGACAATAAAGATTCTACAGCATGCAGTAAATGTATGACTGATCCTGCTGCTTCATTTGAAAATGCCATGATGACTTGAGTTAGTGACATGCAAAAATCATTCTCTCACTTCTCTTCCCATTATTTCTCACTCATTTGGCTTCTGACATTTCTTTGAAGTCAGAAGAGAAATTCTCCGGTGTGATAGAGTGGCCCTGTGATTACCTAGTTAGGAGGGGTCAAGAAGAATGTAGGAATGAGTTCATTTTCATTGTTATTAACATCCCTCTACTGGTTCCCATATTTCAATTAAACATCCCAAGGGAAGTCAATGTAAGGAAATTCCTCTGTTGATTTCTTTTTCCAGAGTAGGAAATGTGAGCAGCCAGGGAGGCTTCAGGGAACTGGAAAATTGTATAGCAATAAGAGAACAATAATGCTGGTGTTGTTCTGACCTAGGCTTCCCAAGATCATGAAGCAGATTCTTTGTCTGATAAAACCTCTTTTATTTAGGTTAAAGGGAATTTCTCTCCAGCAAAGTCCCAGCAAACAGTCTTTCATGAGATTTCACAACTTTATCAAGCTTGGAGAGTTGCCAGACCGATATCTTCCAAACGCCACGCTGTAGCAGCAATTACTTGGCAAGAAGTCAGGAACAGATCTTCACTCTAATGAATTGGATTGTCTCCTGCAAACTCCCCTCCCCCTTCACTCCTCTTTATTCCCTATGGGAGGGGCCATTCACCATCTACCTGTGCCTTTACTCCCGAGTCGGCCCTTGTTCCTTAATTGTTCCCTTCTCCTAGCAGTTATGTCCATACCCACATCATGAAGAGGCTCCAGTTGTTCTTCTGCCCACTAATATCCGACTCAGAAGGCAGCTGATAACTGTCCAATGGCCCTGGCCCCATCTCTGCCTCCAACACAGTCCTCATCAGAGCCTTCCTCAGACTCCAAGTTCCTCCCCAACCTCCTCACTGTCTGAGTTTGCCATCAGCTCCACTGGCTGCTGGTGGCCATAACAGGTGGTTAAATATCCACCATCACTTCTGCCAACAATAAAGTAGAAATATCATCAAATAGAAAGAAACAATTAAGCAGTCCCTTTTAAAGTGTTATATTTCACATGGAATTCCTATTTCAAAAGCTCAATAGTACTTTAATCTTCAAAGTAAAAATAAATGTAGGGGGGTATATATATATGATGTCCCAGTTTGCATACATCTCAAGTCATGTGAGATGATGTGCTATAATTCTGAAGAGGAAAGGAAAAATGAGCAGACGGGTCAAAGCAACCATTCTCTTTGGCAAGAAAATATTTGAACAACAACCCAACCCCAACTTTGTTCCACCTATCTGTGCTAATATCTGCATACAACATCCAGGTTATCCCTCAGACAATAATCAGAACAGGTTTAATTCTAACTTTTCTAACGGCTTGGTAGTTTAACTTTAGAACTGCATTAATTCTGGAGGGGAGGGGAGGGAAAAGTATACAGAAAGGTTATCTCCATGGTGATTGTTTTCCTATATTCAGATTACAGCTTTAACATATAAGGATCCTATAAGGAAAGATGGTAGATCAATAGAAAAACAAATGTAATCATTTCCACTCCCACCCGCAACATGAATTATAAAATCAAGCACATGCAGATTTAAATAAATACAGGGTTGAAAAGAATACATTATATATTTTAGGTAGAGACAAACATTTATACATAGAGAATATATTTCAACTTTTTTTCCAATTCTCCTCTTAACTCTAAGATGTCTTAGAAAAAGAATCTGCAAGCTTTCCAGATACTGTTTAGATGTTCCTTGTAAAGTCAAATGAAGAAAGAATCCAACTAAAACACTTATGAGATTTGTGAATGCCTTAGGTGGGGGTTCAGGCCCTGCCCATTAGACTGTCATTAGCTCCAAGGTTATGCATGATTTTCATAACAAATTGTGATGGTTTTTATTACATTTTTATATGTCAGAGTTTTTAATCACATGTTCTGTTAGCTACTTTTAAGGTCATCTGGATAAAGAAATGAGAGATTGTTTAAATATACCAACAAATGTGGACTCTGGGTAGAAATGGCATTTGGCACATAGAAAATTGTCATATATCAATAACCTAGTAGTAAGAAAATTAGAACCAGTTTGGTGTATTGATTAAGGTAGCAAGCTGAAACCCAGGAGACAATGCACAAAGTCAGGAGGGTGATCTTGGGCCAGTCACTCCTCTCAGTCCCGGGAAGATGGTAAGGGCAAATCACTTCTGCATTATTATCAAGGAAACCACAGGGACTTGTCCAAGTAGTCACCAGAAATCGACACTGACAAGAAGAAGGGAGAAGGAAGATAGATAGATAGATAGATAGATAGATAGATAGATAGATAGATAGATAGATAGATAGATAGATGATAGATAGATAGATAGATAGATAGATAGATGATAGATAGATAGATAGATAGATAGATAGATAGATAGATAGATAGATAGATAGATAGAGGAGAGGGAGAGGGGGAGAGAGAGAGAGAGAGAGAGAGAGAGAGAGAGAGAGAGAGAGAGAGAGAGAATATTTTTTGAACAGGAACAAGAAAAATAATTAATTGTCTTGGGTAATCTTATTCCAAATTTCACCATAGTCACGTTAGCTTTTGGTGTAACATAGGCCAAATTTTTATAGCTCTAAAATGTTGATCATCTGAGCAGAAGAAACTAAAGTTATTTTTATTAGACGACATGTTAAGAGGAAAATGAATAGGTTAATAATGTTTAATTGTATAATATACTATAATCTTAAGATTAGAGAATTAATATTAATGTGAGTGATGTTGTAAATGCTGAAAGCTGATGCACAGGGATATTCGTACTCAGACAACACACTGTTTAAGGAAAGATGAAATGTTTATATGTTAAAAAAAACTTTTTATTAAAAAAACAGAAACTAAAGCTAAGGAACATTGGGACAATTATGGATTTGGTTCCCCATGGAATGACACCCAAAAAGTATGTTTGTCAAATGACTAACATTTTTCAGAATCAATTAATTACGATCCTTTTACTGATTATTCAATCAATTGAACACTTTATGCCTTCAATAAAAAATGATCTTTCTAGCTGCTATGTTTCATCCATAGATCAAGGATTCCCCCCCTCCCCCAATGGCAGCAGAAGAAAAGCACATTATTCTATGTAGTATTTCTCGGGTCTAGAAATGGTTTTTCTGGAAATTATAAAAGAATCTAAAGCAGTCTTATGGCTTAGTGCAATGTGTGAAAAAGAAGTGTGTGTGACTTTCTGAAGTCCTGAGGACAAATATTTATACTTTATTTTCATTCTGTTGTTTTGTTGCAATGTTTGCGGTGTTACGCTGTGAAGAAATCCTAAATTCTGAATTGTTATATTCCTAACCTTGTCCCTAACCTTCATTCTTAATGTAACTGTTAGAGAGTGTTTAAAAAAATAAACACTTGCTTCCACTTCTCCCTCTATAACTTTTTGCTGTACAAATGTTTTGGAAAATAACTGAATTTTGACCATTGGTCAAAACCCAACTCTTGCTGAAGTGGCTTAAAAATAAAAACGTTAGGCATGATCAATTTATACCAGGGGTGTCAATCTCAATTTCATTGAGGGCCGCATCAGGGTTGTGTTTGACCTTGAAGGGCCAAGGTATGTGTGTGGGGAGTGGGGTGAGTGGTTGGAGGGGCATGGTCATTGAGGGTGTGGTCTGGTGGGCATGGCCAGGGTGGGTGTGGCCAAGGTGGGCATTTGACACAGGCTCAAGATGCATTTTTTCCCCATTCTCTTCTTTCTTTCCACACTTCTTTACTATATCCTCTCTCTTCTACCAGATATTACTGGCAAACATTTATTGCTTATTCTTCATAGTCCACTAAAATTTCAAAAGTTATACCCCATTGTTTAATAGTAAATTGCTTTTCCAGGCAGAAAAGCTATTTATACTATTGTATTTTTATTATTCAACTATTAATAAAAATACAATAGCATAGATAACATGATAATACAACATCTAACAGCAGAGGTAAATTTCCAGTCCAATCCAGTCCTCCTGTAGTAAATAGAAATGCCTGTCAATTATAGATTGTAGATTAAATGTACCTACAGTATGTAAAATCTGGCATTAAACTGTAGTATTAATGTCAGATGTTGCTTGTTTTTTATCCAGTTCAGGAACTTACTTGAGGTCAAAAAATTGTAATCCAGTCCAATCCAGTCCTCCTGTAGCACTCTGTCGGCCAAAAACGGACCACGTGGAGGCTTTGGGGAGGAGGATGTGCTGCAGGAGGCCATGAAGGCCAAAAACGGGCCAGTCCTTTGATATTTCCAGGCCAGTCTCATGGGTCAGATTTAAGCACTCCACAGGCCACATCCAGCCCGCAGGCCTTGAATTTTACACTCCTGATCTATACAATCATTAACTTTCCAAATTGTGTATCTAGTCTACTGTGCATCTCACAGCAGCTTAATCTTTTATTAGCTGACCAATCCATACAATTTCTGGGCAATTTGAGAATGTATGCCTGCCAAGGCTTGAGAAGCAAGGGAAAAGAAAGTAGGCTCCTGTCCAAATGTGTATCTATGAATATATATTTCCTGGGGAGGAAATGCTAGTAGTTCCATCTTCCCTCTTAAAATCCACCTATCTTCCATTATTACAGCAACTGTATTGGGCAAAAGCAAGGAGAACAGCACAGAGCCTTTGAAAACTAGTTCAATGTTGTAAAGTTTCATGTTTGAAAAACAATAGGGATTCATAAGTGTGGAAGAATGCTTTGCCACATTACTGAGGTGATAGATGAACCGCAAAAGGAAAGAAAGGTGAGGATCTGTAAATTGGAGAGAAAGTTCGAGAGTTTCCAAATCCTCATCCCCCCCCCCAAAAAAAAAGCTCTTGCAAATGATGCCACAAATGAGAGTATTTGGAAGATATACTGGACTCAGTTAGATTCATCAAGAAGACATGGTAAGGAATCCTTTTTTGTGGATTATGAAATCATAGAAATGAGAGTTTCGTGATACAACCCCTCCTGAAACTATACCAATTGAATTGTTTTGATCTGCCTTCACCTGGAACTGTTTTTCTTTCCTAAGTGATGCTGATCTTATTACTGAAAAATGGCATTGGTTGCTGTTATTGTATTGCTGGCAGTGAAATTATTACTATTGCTCTGCACTGTATCAGGCTAGCATTTCGTTTTGAACGTATTTATGCCTTTAATTGTGTAAATAACCTTGCAGGTAGTTTTTGCCCAGAAACACAATATGCAATTATTGCTACCTAAAATGGAGAGACATTGAGCAATTTTACCAGTGGGAGTGGGTACTCTCAGGAGTTAGAAAACTGAAAAATAGAAAACAACAGTTTACAATAAAAGGCAGTTAAGCCACCATTTAACTATTATTGGTAAATAATAACTGTTATGATAGTAAATCCATGTGTTTATTGGGTGTATATCCCCTCCTGAACTATAAATATTTCCACCATACAATAAGGAAGTGACACTTAGTGGAAGAAATTCTTCAAATTATGATTTGTTTCCAGGATGCTCTTGTAGGATATATGCGAAGAAAAACGAAGTGCCAAGACAACAATCTATAAATAATTCCCCATAGATTCTTATTTTAAGGGTCATATTTCTTAGACTTGACATTTCTTTCCTCACCTGTTTTCTATAGGCAGTGGTTCTAAATTTCCTAAACCTCTAGGGAGTAAAGTAGAGGATATTCAAAACGTTGAACGTTTAAACAGGCAAACAACAAAATCGCTTTCCTATATAGTTTTGATAAGGTTTCTTTTTAAAAACAGTTCTAACGCAGACAAGGACTTTCCACAAAAAGAGGTTCTAAATTTTAATTTACCGTTTTTATTTGAAAGGCTCTCTAAATTCTTGGAAGATGAATTTAAGGGGGTGGGGTGGGAAATACTTTCAGAAACGTTTAGCTTTTTGCCATTTCTAAGGAAGTAACCGCTGTTAAAAACAAAAGACTTGAGATTTTATTTTTCACCACGGAAGGAAAAAAGAAAGAACCAGAATAGTTAAATGAAATAAGCTACATGGAATGGAGGAGGAAGAATTTCAATTTAGGAAAAGAACTTCTGTTAGAAAAAGAAATTGAAACTTTGTTGGCTGGGTGGGTTGTTGTTGTTTTTTACTTTGTTTTCTGGTTTGGATTGGACAATAAGAAACACAGCCAATAAACAGTATCTATAATAACAGAAAGTGTGTCTAGGGGTCGAGGGGAAGTGCCACAAAGGGGAAAATATAGTACCAAAGGAAATACTTTTACCCCCATTGCGAGACAAGCTCCCTTTGCCTTCAGACAAGTGATTACCTTCCCATTACTCAAAATGTGCAACTACTAAACCTGAAATGCCACAAAATAAGCAAGAGAAAGAGAGAGAGAGACAGAGAGAGAGAGAAAGAGAGAGCGAAAGCATCACTAGCAAATTGGAATCCAAGGCCTTTTGTGCTTGTTAAATGGTGGAATGATTATAAGTAGAAAAAGTGATGTGCATTAGTTCGGAGTGAATGTACAAGAAATGACAAGCGTGTAACTTAATGATTACTCCACCATGCTCAGAACGGCCCCCGAATCTTGCGCGGAGCAGTTCATCCCTTCAGCAAAGAAAAGGGCAAACCTTCCACTGCTATTCATGGCCATTCCTCACAGGTCACCTGGAAGTAACACCAAAGCAATAAATGTTGGGATTTTTTTTAAAGGAAGTCTGCTGCTTAAGCTTGTGCAGGGGAAGTACTCAAGGTACGACCACAATTGAGCCTAAAATTTAGTTGTTGAGTGAATGTTGCCTGATCTCATGACCTTTCTTGCCAAGTGAGTCCTTGCTGCTGTTGAGCTTGTAACATGGTTGTTAAGGGAATGTGTCTTCCCCATTGACTTGGCTTGTCAGAAAGTCATAAAAGGTGATCACATGACCAGTGATGGGATTCAAAAAAATTTACTACCGGTTCTTGGTGGGCATAGCATAGCTTGGTGGGCATAGCAGGGGAAGGATACTGTAAAATCTCCATTCCCTCCCCACTCCAGGGAAAGGTTACTGCAAAATCTCCATTCCCTTCGGATCAGCTAGGACTTGGGAGGGAGAGAATAGATGAGGGTGGGGCCAGTCAAAGGTGGTATTTACTGGTTCTCCAAACTACTCAGAACCTGCTGAATACCACCTCTGCACATGACCCCTGGACACTGCAAACATAATAAATATGAAATGCCAAGCATTTTAATTTTGATCACATGACCATGGGGATGCTTCAACTATCGCATATGTGAAAAACAGTCATAAATCACTTTTTTCAATGGCATCGAATGGTCACTAACTGAACTGTTGTAAGTTGAGGATTACCTGTATAAGTTAACGTGTCAGGAGATAGTACAGGTTTCTCCCTTCTGTTCCCCATGCTTGCAAACCACTGTATTTGTTAGCCGCAACTGGACAGAGCCTTGCTTTAAATGAAACAATACACTCGATGTTTAATCTCACGGGTAGCGAGGTATCAGAAATGCTGTAGATCATATTTGTATGATTTATTGGCTAGAGCCTTTCCCTAGTGGAACAATTCTACCCACCTCTCTCCTTCTCCCCTTTCCACATTACAGGAACATGGTGCAATTTTAAAACAATAATGTGAATCCAAGCTTCTCCGATAAATTAACAGAGGCCTTTAAAAGAGCTGGGGGGGGGGGGGGAGATAAGGGAATGCCCAAAAGGTTTGTAATGACAGTGTTTTTGCATACACACACACACACACACACACACACACATACGCACATATATGCCTGCCTGCCTGCCTGCCTGCCTGCCTGCCTGCCTGCCTGCCTGCCTGCCTGCCTGCCTGCCTGCCTGCCTGCCTGCCTGCCTGCCTATCTATCTATCTATCTATCTATCTATCTATCTATCTATCTATCTATCTATCTATCTATCTATCTATCTATGTTGCATTTGCTGATAAATAAATAAAGGGAGACTAGTATAGATCTATTTCAAGCTATTTAGCTCTCATCAGCTAGCCATACCTTTACTGGGATTTGAACAGTAAAAATAATGCAACAGTAAAAATAATGGCTTTCTGTCTGGATGGTCTCTTGTGATGAGCCGATAGACAGAGAAAGGAAGCAATATGCTTCCTCCCATATTTGGGCATACCAGGGGTTGTGACATTATATGTGTGTGTGTGCGTGTGTGTGTGTATGGGTAGATGGATAGATATAGATATAGATATAGATATAGATATAGATATAGATATAGATATAGATATAGATATAGATATAGATATAGATATAGATATAGATATAGATATAGATATAGATAGATATAGATATAGATATAGATATAGATATAGATATATAGATATGCATATAGATATATAGCTATGTAGATATATGTATGCATATCTATACATACATACATACATACATATATACATACATACATACATACAGATAGATATAGATATATAGATATAGATAAGATGTAGATGTAGATGTAGATATATAGATATAGATAGAGATAAAGAGATAGAGATAGAGATATAGAGATATATAGATATAGATACATACATACATACATACATACATACATACATACATACATACATACATACATATATGCTTATATATATAACAATATTTAGTAGGCTGTTTGATTATTTCATCTGTTCATTCGCCTTTTCCACTTCCCATTTGGAAAATAAGACAGGAAACCCTGCAATACTTTTAAAGAGAAAGGTGTAGTCTGTTGATCAGACTCATAAAACTTCTGGGTTAAGTGAGTATGTAATTTACTCATCTGCATTTCAAAGTTGCACATTGTTAAAACTTCACCATGTGGATTTCAGCATATGGAATCTGCACTGCTGGGAACGAAGGATTATATATCGCTAATTCTTCAATAATACCAAACTGTATTATTTATGGAACAGCAAAACATCTGCAATTGGAAGCAAAGTATTATAAAACATTATTATTCCTGATGATGCCAGGAGGTGGCACACCACGAACTCCAGAGCAAAATCTATGCAGGGGCAATGGTTATTTCTACAGAATTTTCTTTTTCTTTTTCTTTTTGACTTGAAAATTCAACTCCCACTTCAAAAGTTTCAGAAGATGCTGAGATAATAGCATGGTGATGTTTCCACAAACTTGGTGAGCTGGGTTGATCCCAAATTCATATTATATATTTTGTGAATAAGAAAAGGAGAAATTTAATCTTTAATGACATCCTGTCTAATCTTTCATGAATCACAACCATTGTATGAATCTTCAGGGACCTCCTAATAACAACTATCACTGTCAGGTGGAATGGGATTGATCAATGCTGGGTAGAACAATCTACCTCTGCTGCAGTGGTGGGTTTCAATTTTTTTTAGAACTTCTTCTGTGGGTGTGGCTTGCTTTGTGGGAGTGGCTTGCCAGCCATGTGACTGAGTGGGAGTGGCTTGCCAACCATGTGACTGGGTGGGTGTGGCCAACTTGTAAAATGTGGTGAAACTCACTTAACAACGCTCTTGCTTAGCAACCAAAATGTTGGCTCAGAAACTCTGGCATTTGAAGCACGCAAGTCTTAAAGCTGTCAAGTTACAAGACCCTTGCACCCCTAACCTTTTAGGAAAAAAATCCCAGGGGTGTTCAAACTTGACAGCTTTAAAACTTGTGGACTTCAACTCCCAGAATTCCTCCTTTCGCTCTTCATCTTGATTATGTGCGGATGGGCAGGTGGAAGGAGCTGGAACCAGTTCTAAACGGCACAATAGATTTGTGGAATCTCTTCTACAGAAGAGGTTAAAACTGGCAAGAACCCACCCCGGTTCTGCTGGGAATTGACCATTTCTCTCTCTACTAAAAGCATATATATTACTGATATAAAATACTCCTTCAAATCCTGTTGGGCTACACGGGCTTCCCCACTTTTACTGACCCCAATTTTGTTATACAAAACATGGCCCCCATATTTTCATTTGTTGCTCGTTTGTTTATCTTTTACTGTTGAATGAACTCCTATAATTGTCTGGCCTCCAGAAAAGGTCACTACTCTGTTATAATATCTGCACTGCAATACGATAAAGACAAGGGAAGGAGAATTTAGTGACAGACTCATACCATTGCACAAATAAAAATGCCCAGCTTAAGGGCTGTAAAGAAAATAATGTGATTATAATCTTGATTGAGTCCCTCCAGTTTATTCATTAGAATCTATATTTAGGGGTGCATAATTTGTGACTAGAACAGTGCTCATTAAGAATACTACTGCCTGATCCAAAAGGACAAGTAAAGAATTTACCTGCTGTAATGAGAAGCCTGCCGGTTTGGCCTTTCTACTTTTTCTCTTTTTTTCTTTTTAGAGCCGAGGTGGCGCAGTGGTTAAATGCAGCACTGCAGGCTACTTCAGCTGACTGCAGTTCTGCAGTTCGGCTGTTCAAATCTCACCGGCTCAGGGTTGACTCAGCCTTCCATCCTTCTGAGGTGGGTAAAATGAGGACCTGGATTGTTGTTGGGGGCAATATGCTGACTCTGTAAACCGCTTAGAGAGGGCTGAAAGCCCTATGAAGCGGTATATAAGTCTAACTGCTATTGCTATTGCTATTCTATGGAAAAAAGAGAAAGGAAGATAGAAAGGAAGGAAGGAAGGAAGGAAAGAAAGGGAAGAGAAAAAAAGAGGCAAAGAGGGAAGGAAGAAAGAAAGGAAAGGAAAGAAAGGAAAAAAGGAAGAAAGAAAAGAAAGGAAGAAAGGAAGGAAAAAAGAAAGGAAGAAAGGAAGGAAGACAGAAAGAAAGGAAGGAGAAAAAAGAGGAAAGGAGGAAAGGAAGAAAGAAAAGAAGAAAAGAAAGAAATTCTCAAATCTCACCGGCTCAGGGTTGACTCAGCCTTCCATCCTTCTGAGGTGGGTAAAATGAGGACCTGGATTGTTGTTGGGGGCAATATGCTGACTCTGTAAACCGCTTAGAGAGGGCTGAAAGCCCTATGAAGCGGTATATAAGTCTAACTGCTATTGCTATTGCTATTCTATGGAAAAAAGAGAAAGGAAGATAGAAAGGAAGGAAGGAAGGAAGGAAAGAAAGGGAAGAGAAAAAAAGAGGCAAAGAGGGAAGGAAGAAAGAAAGGAAAGGAAAGAAAGGAAAAAAGGAAGAAAGAAAAGAAAGGAAGAAAGGAAGGAAAAAAGAAAGGAAGAAAGGAAGGAAGACAGAAAGAAAGGAAGGAGAAAAAAGAGGAAAGGAGGAAAGGAAGAAAGAAAAGAAGAAAAGAAAGAAAGGAAAGAAGGAAGGAAGACAGAAAAAGGGAAGGAGGGAGGGAGAGAGAGAGAGAGAGAGAGAGAGATCTGGCTCAAGAATGCCAGTGTAACTGCACTGGCTGCTCTGAAGGATGATCTCTGACAGGACCAAAATATAGCAAGACCTCTTTGGTCTTGTTAGGTCTCTCAGTGTTTGGTACTACTGAATATGGTATCTCTCTGGTCCATGTGCAGGAACTGGGAGCATCATTTTCTAATAGTTCCACTCCTACCTGATTGGGCAGGGTCTACTCAGTAATAACACAGGAAAACAGTCACTTGAGTCCTTGGGTTCCCCAGGGTGGGTTTTCTCAAGGCTTGAAGCTGTGCGATGCTTGTTATCTAATAGCACTTCAGAGTGAGGTAGTATTACCAGTAATATGCTGAAAACACCCAATTGCCATTCTGCCAGAGACTTCATAGGAGTCCTGAACTTGTGAACTTGTACTTAAGAGCCTGAAAAACTGGATGGGATGAAATAAACGTAAATGAAATCCTACCAAAATGAAATTGTCAATTAACAGCCATGTAATCCAATATCATCAATCAAAGTCCTGGTATTGGTATTTTACGCAACATAATCTTGGAGCATATCAGACAATCCTGAACATGGCCTAGATATCAAGAGAGCAGTCTATTGAACCCCACCCCCTTCCATGAGGTTGATCCAACTTGGATTAAAAAAATAGGATTTACCAGTGGCGACCTCCGTTCTTCAGAATATTCTTCTCCAGAGACAGCCAGAATCATTAAATAGTTACACTTAGGTTTCACAAGTTAAACTTATTCCAGGTTGACTCAGCCTTCTAGCCTTCCAAGGTCGGTAAAATGAGGATACCAGATTGTTGGGGAAAATAGGTTGACTCTGTAAACCACTTAGAGTGGGCTGAAAAGCACTGTGAAGCGGTATATACAAGTCTAAGTGCTGTTGCTATTCTGTTTGAACCAATGGTGGATTCCTACCGGTTCAGCTGAACCAGTAGTGGATTGGCGGCCAGAGTCGCTGGAACCGGCAGTGACCCCGGCCTGCCACACCCCAGAACTGGTTCTTTGGGTGGTGCCGTAGGCACCACCATCTTGTTTTCCGCTTCCGCACATGCGCAGAAATTTTATTGCACTGCGCATGTGCGCACAACACACATCAGGCACGTGCATGCTCAGCGCCCCCATGAGTGAACCAGCAGTAGTGCCTGCGGGAACTGACCCTTGGGTTGAACACGATTTTTACCAAATGAAGGCGAACATACATGTCTCAGTATAATATTGCAGGATCCAATCTGGATCAATCTCCAGGACCAGACTCTTCAGACTCGTGCTGGAGCCTATCCTCAAGGAACTTTTCTTTAACAGGGCTCTAGCATGAGTCCAAAAGCTCGGAAGACTGGGATCTCTGGCCCAAGTGACCAACCCAGATTTGATCCTGCATGATATTTACCTTCACTTGTTCTTAAGCATTTTGCTTATGTATTTTCATGTTATGTTTTTTTTTCTTCTCATATTGAATTTTAATATTTTTGTTGCCCATCTGTCAGGACTGGGTGAAATAAATATAGGAAATAAATAAATAAATAAATATTTAGTAAGCTGTTCTGACCCCCTCCTCCATCCATTAACGAAAGCCGAGGCAAGCTTAACTGGAATGTACTTTAATAGCAAGAAACCAAAACCTCAGTGTCTGAAAGCCAAGCATAACAAACAGATAAGGACCTTCGCAGCAACTCAGACAAACCTTGGCAGCAATCCAGCCTGTCAAGTTAGTTACAATAGTTCTCTTTAGTCAATGCGTTGACTTCTGCAAGAGGGGCGTGTGCACAACAGTCTTTTTATAGTCTGGAGAGGACCACCAGCTGAGTGCAATTACCTCCTGTACTTGCATAACTGTTCCTGACACCTATTAGCTCTTCGATTCCGGGCATCCAGGAACAACTCACTTCTGGCTTCTGGATCACTCTCCCTTGTCTCCTCCCCACTGGTCCAAGGCTCAGGCGCCACCTTGTGGCCAACCATTATCTCTGCGCCCTGCTCAGAGTCGGAATCCATTCCAGGGTCCTCCACATCCTCCAGAGCCGACTCATAGGGCCCCTCGCTGTTGGAGTCTGGTGGCAACTCCAACGGCTCCTGCTGGGCCACAACAGTAAGCATTCTATCAAAATACAAAAAACTCTATTTACAATGGCTTCTTACCATTTATATGCTTCAGTCCATTTTCCCTGTCAAAAACAATTATCTCAGTCTCTGGTAAATTAATTTTCAGATCCATATTCCTTGTTGCATTTATTTATTAATTAATGAAATTTACATGCATGAATCATACAGCTGCTATAAGCCAGAAACAAATTTATACATAAGCCACATAGTAGAAACATGTTTTTTGATCACAACGTGAAAACATTCATGTTGCATTAGAGAGGAAAAAAACCATATTTTTCAGCAGATTCTAACAACTAAAAAAGACCCCTCACCGTTCTTATTTATTAGGTCTCTGAATGGCCAAATCATTTTTTTTATATCTCTCACCTATCACGTAATATATACTTTTTCCCTTTGATCATATCCATGCAGAATGTTGTACAATTTCAAATTCTGCCCGAATTCTCTCATTATTGCTATTCTCTGGAGTGTAACATGCAACCGTCAACAGCCTGTGAATGCCTATTTTCATATGCATCTACAATCATCTAGCTTCATATCCTTCATATTTTCTGACACGATTTCTGTTATTTCACTCAGAATGAAACCTAAGCCTTTATATAATAAGCAACCCTATCCCACTTTTATTTGTGTTTATTAACACCCACCCCTTTCTCTTAGTTACACAGATAGAACAACACATAACCTCCAAAAACCAATTGTCAAAAGATGTTGTTCCTAAATTACATAACTTTATACATCAGATATATGTAGTACACACACTTGCTCATATGCCTAGTCAAGGCATATGGAAGATTTTCATAAGATATGAAAGATATGAAAACCAGCAGTGGTAACAAGGATTAGTGTCCTACCCTAAAAGTTAGCTCTTTTGTCTTTCTTCAGGCATTTGGGAACATTGCATGCCAACTGAAGGATACTGATGCATTTTATATCTTCATTTATTTCTTAATGATCACGTTTCAGTTTTGAGAGCCATCCTCTAGTTGGCACAGAATGCTGAACGTTGTCTTGACTCAAAAGTAGTTGCACCCTTGCCATGCAATATTCGCTGTGACAGTGGTGGGAATTCAGCCGGTTCAGGCAAACCGGTTGTTAAATTACCCACCCCTTGCTATCAAAGTGGATCCTGGGGGCTGCGCTGCAATGAAGAAATGGGCAACGGAGCGGCAGGCGTTAGGGAAAGAGTAGGCCGCTTTCCCTCTTTCTTCTCCCTGCTCCTCCTCCTTTCCCCATGCTGGCTACTCCATTGCTCGTTTCTCCATTGCAGCACAGCGCAGTGCCCAGGATCCACTTTGATAGCGGAGAGAGGGGGATAATATAACAACCGGTTCGCTCAGGGTCAGGTTGGTCATTGCGGGAGCATAGTCCTGCATGTGTGGTAAAGTTGGAGGATGGGGATGGGCCACGCCTCCCACGACAGCCAACCTAACCCTGGGCAAACCGGTTGTTAAATTATTTGAATCCCACCACTGTCTGGTTTGTCATTTTGAGTCTCACATTGTCGCTAAGCATGCTTGTTCCGTAGCACCTACACTCTGGTTGCATTCCGTCTAGCAAGGCTTGTGATCTTTCCTTGTTTCGACATACTTGAACCAGGGGAACAGCTGGAAGGGTTGGGGGCCTATGAGCTGATACAATTCTGCAGAAAAATAATTACTTTACCTGATGGAATCCTGAGTGGAAGTATTTGGCCCTTTTTATTATTACTGAAGTATGGTTTAATGTAGAACAGATCCTATTAATAAAAGCAACTGTCTCTCTCTCTCTGTCTTTTTTAAGAGGGAAGAGCTGACAGTTGGAAAAAGGTGTCTATTAGGAGGTCTATCATGCAGGTAATACCTTGTATATCTAGACTGATCACTCATTTATAGTTAAAACAAGAGGTGCTAAGGGTGTAGTGAATCATAGTCTAATGATTAGTGATAAAAATCACCTAGGTAATGAAACCTGTATTAAGAAACAGATTTTTAGGCAAAAATGATTATTGTGTGAGATTGATTAAAAAGATGATTGTAGAACAGGGTAACCTTTCATATAATTGAGGCTTGAAATTGTTTAAGCCCGTTTGTCATAATGATGTGATGATACAGAATTGTAAAAAGATTTATCAGTAATAAAAAGTTATTTATTGTTTTCCGTAACTTGAGGCATTATCAAATCTCTAAAATATGATTATAACATCTCTTGTTAAAGATAGAAAGGGGAAAAAATAAAAGTTAAAGATAGAATAGTTACATTTCTAATTTGGAATTAGAACAAATGTAACACCATGTTTATATTTTATTTAGCATTTGGGGAAAACTTGTGAAAACAAATGAATCTGAAAAAGTTGAGATCCATAAATGTTTTGTCCTCAGGATTTTAAATTTATTCTCAAAAATATGAGTACTTTCAAAACAAAACTACCAGACCATTCATAAAGAATTTGTATAGCTATAAAAAGCATTTTTTTTGCTACCCAATACATTTTTTAAAGGAAAAAAAGCTTTTCACTAGATAGAAGTAACCTTTTTGTTCTAGCAATGTTTGAAAAAAACGTAGACCATTATCCACTGTAATTCTTGAATCCAGCACAATTTTGGTAACTTATTGGTTGTTAGATGCACTCCAAAGTCCATTGCACTGGTAGAAACAAGAGGGCATACTCAATCTGTCAAGGCATTGAATGTGTCTCAAGATCTTCCTATTCGTCATAAAACAGAGAACTTTCTTTGTGCTTTTTTAACTTAGAAGATAAAAAGCTCTTCTTAATACAGTTCTGTCAGTACAGTTTTCTGAAGCACAAGTGTCTTTTGGCCTGCAGAAAAGCTTCTTCCTTCAGTTCTCTGTAGCCTTTTCAGAATATGGCAGCTATGCTATTATAAGAAAAGCAGTGGTGAAATTCAATTTATTTACTACTGGTTCTGTGGGCATGGCTTGGTGGGCTTGGCAGGGGAAGGATACTGCAAAATCCCCATTTCCTCCCCGCTCCTGGGGGAAGGGTATTGCAAAATCTCCATTCCCACCCCAATCTGGGGTCAACCAGAGCTGGTATTTGCCAGTTCTCCAAACTACTCAAAATTTATGCTACCAGTTCTCCAGAACCTGTCAGAACCTGCTGAATGTCACCTCTGAAGAAAAGTATTAAGAATGCCAAACCCACCAAGATCTTCCAACAGAAGAATACCTTGAAGGATTATTTCAGTTTAAAAAATGAAACCAGATATCTCAGCATCCTTTCTCTCTTCCTTCATGGCAGGAGTGTCAAACTCAAGACGTCAGTTGCTTAGATCTGGCCCACGGGGCTGCCCTGGAAACAGTGAAGGACCAGTCTACAGTGCCTCTGCCAGCAAAAACAGAGCTCAGGAGGGCCGCAAGCTCTATTTTCACTGGCAGAGGGCTTCAAGAGGCTATCGTTTCGTGCTCTCCCTGGTCTCGCCTTCCTCCGCTGAAGACAATGGATCACCACAGGCGCCTCTGACATGAGTTATGACAAGCTGGCCATGCCCACCCTGGCCACACCCACCTTTCCCCTACAGTCAAACACAACCCTGATGCAGCCCTGAGTGAAATCGAGTTTGACACCCCTGCTTTAGGGCCTATCTTTGAAATTCCTCCTTCTGGCATTAGCTTAACTTTCATATTGAGTACTGTTTTCATCGTTTGGTTGAATAATTGTTGGATTTATATGTTACTCTGGTTTCTCTCCTCCCGTGCTCCACCTCTTTTTGTCAAAAGGATGGCTCCCTATATATACACCACCTCTTAAAAGTCTGTGACCATTTAAAGGATCGGTAGCTTCTTCCTTCTCATTTCTCAACTCTTGCAACAGCTGCACTCATAGGCATCCATTTTTCCATAACAACAACAATGTAACTGGATCTGACAGGGCCTTACAATATGATTCACATGAAAGACAGTTATGCATTTTTAACCGTGTTTGATTCATATCATTGGAAAGCAGAATATGCAGTAAAGTCCTTAGGATTGGTTAATGTTCCAATAAGCTCCCAAAATTTTATGAACCATGCTCTTTGGATACATTTTTATTGTGCAGTTAGACAATCTGTTGATTTATTGTGAGGACTCTGCTGTCCACATTGATCAAATTTGATCAATTCCACAATATCTTTGCGACTGTAGCCTCTGTGCTACTCTAGAGAAATGGGCCTTTGATCCACCCGTGTTAGTTTACTTGGAGAACTGTACATATTTGAAAATAAAGGAACACCTTCTTTTAGGGTAACCCCTCTGTACTATGCTGGAGATACAGCATGTTCTGACATTATTACCATAAATGTACACCTAATTTTCCTGCATGACCACACTGCAGATTCATCTTGGATTCCAATACTCAAACAGCCATTCTTCACCTCGTTCAGGCATTCTCTTTTCAGCCCATCCTCCATCCTCCAGTTGCATTATAGGCCTCTGTTTTCTCCTGGAGAACTTTACTTCTACAATCACTCCTGAGTTGAAGGCAACCTCCCCTGCCTATTTCATTCCAACTCTTTCTGGCTGAAAGAAACTCTGATGTTTTTAATTGGTGGAAGAAATGTCCATCTGGGTTCAGTTCCAAGTGGGGAGAAAGACACTGGAAACAATGGTGGCTGTTGGGAAAGATGGTTTTAATGGTGGGCGGGACCACATGGTTTGAAAAAAACAACAACACATGGAGTAGAGAGAAAGAGAGAGATTTATACCCTCTGTTGGGATTTGAATTTGAGCTTGTATTCTGATTGGCTGTCAGACTCCCATGGGGCCATGCAGGGGTAACTTTGTAGGTTGTGTTTTTGAGTCCTAAGCTTGGTTGAGCCTTGCTGGGTGATGTTGTAGTGAAAGGGCTTTGGGATTCCTATTATGGCTCTGCCTGAAAGAGGTAGACCTTTGTTATGTATAATAGACTGGCCCAGGCCCTAATGGGCCATTGACAAAGGGGGCGGGGGAGGAATGAGTTTCTGCCTCCCTTTTAAGGGAAATATTCTGTCCTCTTAATATTTCCAAAAATATTTCATTTTCCTAGGAGAGGGATAGGTGCTAACTTCCTACATAAACAAAGGACTCTGCCCAACCAGGAGCCTTTTGAGCAACAGTACTCTCTCCTCAAAGGCATGGAACATCATATAAATGTCCAAACTGACCTCAAAACAGTGGAATGTTTATAAACATTTTACACCTTTGAAGAGAAAGGTCAAGGTGGCAACCAGCAGGTTCCTAGACTAGAGAGAGTCATTAAGTAAACAAAGTTCAGCTGCCTCTCAAAGCTATCAAGAGGGCAGCCAAATAGTCAATGAAATGTTTCAACCAAACAATCAAACTCAGAGAACACCAAGGACTCCATCAACTGAGCTAAAGCCTAGCAAGAGCCGATTTTGTCTAGTGGGGAAGGCATCAGGATGGAAGCCCGCAGATTGTGAGTTCTAGTCCCACTTTAGGCATGAAAGCTGACTGGGTGATCTCTCTAACCCACCTCACAGGGTTATTGTTCTGGGGAAAATAGGAGGCAGAAGCAGTGGTGGGATTCAGCAGTGGTGGGATTCAGGAGAACCAGTTGCTAACTTTCTGAACAGTTTGGTGAACTGGTTGTTGGAAGAAATCATTAGGTCAGAAAACTGATTGTTAAAAGCATTTGATTCCCACCACTGGGCAGAACTGTATGTTTTTGCCACCTTAAGTTATTTATAAGAATAATAATAAAGGTAAACGTAAATAAAATAGCGTTTAAGTTCAGGAACATAGATCTATTCAAATGCTTTGATTTCTTTGTATTAAGAGGACCTTCTGTTATATATGCATTTTTCTTCCTCCCCCTCATTAAAGAGTCAAATCTGGTGGAATCAAGGCTCAGAACCTTTTATCTAGTTAAGCCAATTGCTGAATAAAAAGTTAACTGTTTGAAGAACTGAGGATTACTTTTGTATCCCAGTTCACAGCCAGACATATAGACTATGACACCACCTTTATCAAAATGCTGGAATACTTCTCTGCCACTATCTTTTATTTGAATGTCCTCTTCATCTACACATCATCATCATCAGTTCACAAGCTCTTATTAAAAGGAGGTGTCATTAAGTGTAGATTACTACAGTTACTGCAGCTATTTGAAAAACTAAAGGTTGGGCAACTCTAAACTCTTTATTGAAGACATAGTTCAGCCATTTTAAGCTTTGCTCATTCATACTTTAAGCACATATTTAAAGTTCCACTGTTGGAATTAATGAGATTTAAGGCTGTAATCTTACAGCTGGTGAAAGGTCTATTAGAAAGGACCCTAGACCAATAGGATAGCTGTCTGTTCTCTAAGGGAGTTCCAATTGATGGTTCTGTAAGCACCTACTTGAGTTAGTTGAAAAGAGAAATTGACAGTGCTATTGAACAGGCATCTTAAACCAGGAAAAGAACCCCGTATTCTGTGATTTGAGTGTCTTATTTAAGAGAAAAATATATTCATGACAATCACAATAGTTAAACAGTCATTGCTTCAGTTTGGCTGAATAAATCACAGTGATTTAGCCCACAGTAGTAATAAAAATAAATGATATTGTTTTGGTTCATTACTACTGAACTAATGAAATGTAATGAATTAAGAAATTTAGTGAGTGAAAAAGTCTCATCAAAAGAACCTTCTGAGTCTGTCTAGGCCACAGTAATTGCAAAAACTAAACACAAGCCGATACTATCCCAAACCTACCGTATATACTCAAGTATAAGCCGAGTTTTTCAGCCCACTTTTTGGGCTGAAAAAAGCCGCCTCGGCTTATACTCGAGTCAGTGAAAAATTTGCCCGAAATGGAGGAGAAAAAGGGGCGGGGCCATGCCGCTGGGTGACACTCGTGAATGGCCCGGCGCCCCTGTGAGTTTCCCCTCCCTCTGTGTCAGTTTGCCGCGCAGCACGCACCGCACCATCCCCCCTCCTCACGTTCTAATGTAATGCAGGGCTGTCTTACGATTCCCCTTCCTCCCCCTCCTGCCGCTCTGCAACGATGTCCCACCTCCTCCTTGTTATGGCAAGCAGCCACATAACGATGTCCCAGAGCTAGTTTACTGTTTTTCTTTGAAATAAATATTCAAAAACATTATTGGTATCTATTTTTATTTTTGAAATTTACCGGTAGCTGCTGCATTTCCCACCCTAGGCTTATACTCGAGTCGATAACTTTTCCAGTTTTTTGTGGTAAAATTAGGTGCCTCGGCTTATATTCGGGCCGGCCTATACTCGAGTATATACGGTAATTAATTTCAATGTCCATAGCAAAGAATATGTGTTGGTAAAAACAGACATAATCTCTCATTCAAATGTCATTGTCATTCTGAGTTTAACTCTTTCCTTTCTTGCATTATTTGTTCAATTGTTTACAAAGATTTAATAAGCTACTCTTCATCATGGAGACACCTAGAGCACCTTAAAATGATTTAAAGTAAGATAAAGAATGCAAATGGTAAAAGAAAGTTGACAAAACCATGACACCAGCTAAAGCAAAAATCAGTGGTAAATAAAAAAAAATAGGTATAGAGATTAGAATTCTGGATTTATGACTCCACAGCATTTCTAGATTGCATTACAGTAATGTATGCAATATGTTTGAAATGTGAACAATAGTTATTAAACATCTACAAGGCTTAGAACAGCTACTTTTTACCTGAATACCCTCAACACTCAAAAGCCTCCCAAATATAATAAAATCAAAATAAACCCACCTTGAAAAAGTGTGCTTCCCAGACTGAAAAAGTTGTCCCTTTCTATTCCTAAATGCCAGGACAGATAAAAAGTATCCCTATCTGGCATCCCTAATTATCACATTTGTGCATATCTCATAGTTGAGAGCCATCACCAAAAAGATCCTGTTAGCTGTAACGCTGGTACTTCCATGTGAATAATCTTTCTAGAAAAGTAATGAACAGAAGGAAGAAGAGTAACTGAATTCACTTTCCTGGATATCAACCTTTGCTATCATTCGAAAGGGCAAACTACTTATTCAAGGATATCCACAGGGTGAATAAAAAAGTAAGATGGTGGCCCTAATGGTAGAGCTTTAATTGCATCAAGGCCACATTCTTCCTCTGCACTTACTATTATAAAATTGTCTTCTGGGTTATATATTATAGGAAGCAATGAATACTAACTTCACGTAAGCTTGACAAAATTATCTAGCTGTCATTATCATACATAGTTAGGGAGTGGTGCAGCGGCCTAGAGGTGAAGCTCTCAGCTCACAATCAGGAGGCTGTGAGTTCGATCCTAGGTAGAGGCAGATATTTCTCCCTCTGGGCACAATGAGAACGTTATTTGTTGAACAAAATGCTGTACTGGTGACAGGAAGGGCATCCGGCTATTAAACACTATACTAGCTTCATTCAATTGTTCAGACTCCACCCCGCAAGGAATTATGGTGTCGTTAGCAGATGATGATGATTATTGTCATACATAGTTAGGGAAACATTATTATGTGGTGCATTCATTAGTAACTGTTCTGACCCAGCCTTAGCAGAAACAAGATACAAACTCCTTGTCACAAAAAAAACCCTCTTTATTTACCTCTTGTGAATTACTGGCATTCACACACCAAAAAGTCCAGGCAATAGTCCTTCAAGGGGTTAACTGCAGGACTATTGCTAGGCCGAAAGGCTGCAAATTAAGTTCTAGTAAGCAGTCTCTGTGGCACGAAACACGATGAACAAATACGAACTGTTGTCTCCTACGACAACCACTCCCCTCTCCTTCTATTTATTCCCCAGCCAGGGAGGAGCCATTCAGCGTCCATATGTGCTTTGCTTCCTGAGTTGACTCCTTGTCCTCTGTTGTTTACCTCTCCTAATAACTCTGCACATACAGTTCTTCCTCCTCACTCACATCAGCCTCCAAAGACAGCTGCCTCTCCGGTGGCTGGGAAATGTCGGACGGCCCTCACTCTCTGTGTTCAATGCACAGCATCCAATGCACAGTAAATAAAAAGGATTAGATTGTGATAAAATTGATGTGTATGATAACTAACTCATCATGCAAGGCAATATTAAAAGCCTAAAATAAATGAAATAAATCCAAGTAGATTACATTCTGTCTTTATTGCTGCTTGGACCTGTCAGGTTCCTTGGCCCAACAATGTGCTAGCATTTCTTTTTTTCCGAAGACTTCTCTCTACTGGATATTATTAAACCACATAGAAGGCAGGTCTAAATATCTTAACTCCATTCGCCCTTTATGAAGTTCCAAAATGTTCATTCTTTAAACACTGACTGAGAGATCAAAGACTGAGAGATACCAAACACCTGATGGAACCCAGATACTATGCAGGTCATCTTCTGCAGGAGGCCTCTATTCCAGGGTTCCAGAAAGCATTGAACCTGGCTTTGTTTTGTTGATTTTGTTCATTACTGGATCATCGTAGTCTGGATTACCTGTTTGAATTTGTATTTTAGCTGTTTTTATGCTTTTAAAATTTTGGGCACCACACAGCATCCACTGGAGTTGGCGAATAGAGCTTAATAAATAAATAGCAATAATAAAGGGTTTAAACCAAATAAACAGCCTAAGTAGAATCAAGGTGACACGTTCCTACCTGAGGACCTAAAACATAAACATAATAGCCATTTGACTTTTACAGTCAGTTATCTTGCTTGACCTTGTATATAAATCAAGAAACGTTATTTGCAAAAAAAAAAAATCTTCTTTCTCTGCATTTATATCTCATTTCTTCACGGTGTTGGCCGTAATTCTAATGGCATTTTTCCCCCTAACCCATTGATTTAGGTTGGGATTGTCTTGTGAAATACCTTTAGGATTTCAGCTATTGGATATAGCAGAGATCTACCCACTGAAATGCTGTGTTTGGTTCCAAAAGATTTTTATGCCACTCAAAGTCATTAAAAAAATGCAAACCAAGCAAATTCTAAGAGGGGGAAATCAATGAAGCTGTATTATCTTAGAAAGCAATTCCAAGTATGTTCCATGAATGAAAATAAAAATGACAAAATATGCTGTCTGCATTGGAGAACTATATTAGACAAGCTACCAAACCATGAGTCCATAGACACTCCTTTTTTCTGTAATATTTGGCAAATGCAGTCAAGTTTGTGTAGGTGGTGGATGCTACCTTGACATTGAACAGAATAGAGCAGCTCTTCCTGTAGCAAAGAATTCTGTGCATACCAGACCTGGCATGAGATGCTTAGATATAATTTTGGTTTTAAAAAGATTAATATATTAAAGCGCTCTAATCAGCTAAGTAGCAGATTGCAATAGCAGAGTTTAAAGGTTTTAAACTCTGTTACACATTTGACAAAAACCAGAATGCCACAGCTCCATAGCAGTTAGAATTATCTGCAAATTCAGTGTGTGTGTGTGTGTGTGTGTGTGTGTGTGTGTGTGTGTGTGTGAATGGCATGATTTAGAGAGTCTTGTAAATCAAGCTAAAGTAGTGGATCAGTCAAAGTCTCATAAACATGGATTTTTAGATGTCTCAAGCAAGTTATATTCCAATCCCTCACCAAAGTCCATCTAAGGATGTACAAAAGATCAACAAACAACAGGAAAAAGAGAGAAAAAGTCAACATTTAGGAGACTAGAAAGAAATCTCTAGCAGCAAGATACTAGCAAAGTTGGACATTCTGGTGAAATCCATGTCTTTGTCAGAAAAAAAGAAACACGAGCAGAAAATTGCAGACAAAGGCATCACAAACCACAAGAAGCAAACCAGGATAAAACGTCTAAAAATAAAAGCACACCTATAGATGAGATAGAAAGACCTTGGCATATTAATGATCTGAGCTTTTTGATCTGTTCCAGCAAAATTTCCAAGTCCTGCTCATGCAGTACACCATGTGTAATGTTCTTAATGTTATTAACATAGCTATGACTAACTAAAAGCATAACTAGGTGGTTTAAGCAGGTAGGTTAGTAAAACAGTTGCACAGAAAGTCTGTAGAGATTCTCAGTCATCCAGGTCATGGTTGTCCCAAAGCTGCTCTTTTCAGGAGGCAAATGAGCTTCCTTGTTTTTTCTTTGAAGATGTTTCGCTTCTCATCCAAGAAGCTTCTTCAGCTCTGACAGGATTCCTTCCATTCCCCACTATCCTGTCAGAACTGAAGAAGCTTCTTGGATGAGAAGCAAAATGTCTTCAAAAGAAAAAGCAAGGAAGTCCAGTTGCTGGAAAAAAAACAGTTGCACAGAAATTTAGAGAGGGAGAAGAAATCAAGTTGAATCTAACAGCGTCTCTGAATTCTACCTTAATTTGGACTGCTCATTATTAATCTTGTCACCCATCAATGTCTTTCTTCCTTTTCAAAAGCATGCTAAAGATGGGGGAGGCGGGAGGCGGAAGGAAATAATCAGCCATTGCTAAAAGCATCATCCCTTATAAATACAAAACCTGACAAATTTACTTCTTTTTTTTAAAGCAAAAATCCTCCTTATTGACTTTACTTCCCAGGAGAAATCTGTTTCTTCAGTCTAAACGGTTTCTGTGTGGAGGACTTCTGAGTGAACTCAGATTCACCTTTTCCAGGAGAATTAGAAAAAATAAAGATTTTACCATTGCTAGACCTCCTTTGGATGCAGAATTTTTAAGCATGATCAGAAACGCCCTACTTGGAGAGCAAGCCATACTATCCTTCTCTGGTTTTGGGCAAACCCCTTTTCCTCCCATTTTCTCCTTATTCATGTGTGAAATTCCCTGTTGTTTCTATTATTGTTGGAAAGGATGCTATAAGCATCCAAAACCAGATCCTCCTTTTGTGCTGATTCACATTCATCTGAACTCCCCGTTGACGCGTCCTACAACTATGCTACAATCCTTTCATGCTACAATGTGATCCACACATATGAATGCTCTCTGTTGCAATTTAATAGCAGGAACAGAAGCACTGGAAGTGACAGAATCAGGGGAATTAGAGGAAATGCTCATTAAAACAAATTTAAAAGGTCTAATGATTAAAATATTGATTAATTAGCCAAACATTGATTAACAGTCACACATTATCAACTACAAAGGTTCTAATTACTGTGCCATTATTCCAAAGATTGACCTGTTCTCTCTTGTCACTTAGGATGAAGAACAATTTTTATTAAGTGGGTAATTTGGATTTTTGACCTGTAAAATTTTAATAGGGAGTGCAGAGAGGGTGTCATGTGTGGTTTGGCATTTTAGTCATCAAGGGACCTACAGCTACTGTCTCTACTTAACCGAAGGCACAGGAGTGCAAAAGGGATGTGCACATGTAGGGATTAAAGCCCCAAATGACTTCTTCATCAGGATAATATGGAGATGTGCTTGCCGGGATAACAAAAAATGAAATCCTTCTCCTAAACACCAAGGATGGCTTAATTAGAGAAGCATACAAGCAGCACATGAGAGAGAGCACATTATGGCATGCCCAGATGCCTTTGAATAAGGAGACAGACAACATAAAAACATTCTACTTTTAGTTCTCTAGCAAAAAGAAAGAAAGCCTATCAGCTACAGAGCGTCTCCCACAAGTATCACTGCGCCTTCCACCATCTGGCACGAGAACCTAAGCTAAGAGGAAGCCCATCATTCCCCAAAGCCAGTTTTGCCTAGCAAGAGATTAATCCTATGGAAAGCAGGCCTGGAATGTAAGGGGAGATTTATGAGTATCCTGCATAAGGATACTCAGAGAAACTCTTTGGGTTTCTCTATTTAGACCTGTCGGTCTAGCATTTAAATCTTGCCTCACAAAGGAAGAGAGTCTAGCACACACCCAGTCTAGTTACATCTCCATAAATGTCAGAGAAAGGATGGTCTGGATTAGCTCTTGATGAGATCAGCTCTCTGGCCAAGAAACAGATTTATGGAATGGATACAAATAAAGCTGGTAGAAGGAGGAAGAAATTTGGAGTGTATATTTGCTTAATAATCTTGCCAGGCAAAATATACTCCTAAATGAATACTGTTTGTGTGTCCGTGTGTGTGTCCGTGTGTGTTGCCTGTACAACAATTAACAGCCTGCAATTTGGCCAAATAAATAGCCCAAAGAAGACAATTAGGAAAAGAATCATTAACTAGTACAAAATGAACAACAAAACCTTGGGAAGAGCTCCAGAAAGAAACGAGGGTGCCCAAATGCCACCCTAGGGAAGCCTTTTCTTCAGGCAAAATGTAGATGTTGTGCAGAAATCTCCAGGGTATGTCCTGGTCAGCCCCAGGAACTAAAAGAGCTAAGATTAACTTAGAAATTCCTTGTATCACCTGGGAACAGTAGTGAAGGAGTTACTAGGAGAGGAACAGGGGTGAAATCCAGCAGGTTCTGACAGGTTCTGGACAACCAGTAATGGACATTTTGAGTAGTTTGGAAAACTGGCAAATATCACCTCTGGCTGGCCCCAGAGTGTGGTGGGAATGGAGATTTTGCGATATCCTTCCCCCAGAAGTGGGGAGGGAATGGGGATTTTGCAGTATCCTTCCCCTGCCACTCCCACCAAGCCACGCCCACAGAACCGGTAGTAAAAAAAATTGAATTTCACCACTGGAAAGGAGTTGTTTTAAATAGGATCACTATCAACAGAAAACCTGAGATCACATCCTTCTTCTCTCTTTCTAATCAAGAGAATCAAGAGAAAAATAGTAAATAATGAAAAGGGGAAAATAGAAAAGGAAGCAGAAAAGGAGTAAAAGACACAAAAAAGAAGCAGGAGTTTCCAATATGTGAACCCTCAGAAATAATAAAAGTAATTGTTAAATTTTTTTATTACTTTTATTATTTCTGAGGGTTCACACATGAAGACTTCAGTTGTCATCCTGACTGCTCAATATTCCCAAAATTAGTATCATGCAGCTGCAATTCCCATAGCTTTGGTCACAGCAAACTATTTACTCATGTCACTCTTGGAAGAAGGGATGGTTTCATTTGCTTATTCCACTTCAGCTGGGTGGTGCTAGTTGCCATAGTGATGACCGTGGCTATTTTTGGGTCAATCACAACTTCATGTTCTGCCTGGCTGTCCATTGATTAAGTCTATGACTAACAAGTGCAAAAGTGGACTTTTTGGTTACCTGTTGCCAGCACCGTTTATCCCTGCAGCAACCAAGGACAAACTCATTCAATCACCATTATTTCCTCTTGCCTTATTCCTTTTTATCTGTCAGCCGGACAAATTTTATTTTATTATATTTAGATTATTTTATTTTATTACATTATATAGTATTTTATTAACATGGGTTTAGTGCTCTTTAGGTAAGCGTAGTGGCCCAATAGTTAAGATACTGGGCTTGACGGCTGGAAAGCCGGCAGCCCAGGTTCAAGATCAAAGTTCTACACAATGGGGTGAGCTCCCATCCTCACCCCAGCTCCTGCCAACTTAGCAGTTTGAAAGCATGCAAATGCAAGTAGATAAACAGGTACCACTTTCGTGGGAAGGTAACAGCGCTCTGTAATATCATGCTGGCCACATGACTGCGGAAATGTCTTTGGGTAGACTGCTCAATAGCCTTGAAACGGAGATGAGCATCACTCCCTAGAGTCAGCTAATGGCTAATGGAGTAAAATCTATAGGAATTCCTTTACCTTCCCCCCCCCCACCTCCGTTTTAGAAGAGTGCTAGACTCATGTGAAGAAATAGTTACAGTGACAGATGACAGGCACAGAAGAGGAGCTACATCCAACAGATGCTTCAGGAGCAATCTAGTTTATGCAGGGACGTTTTTCTGCCAGATGAGGCACTTGTGGATAGCACTTTTAACTTGGCCATCTGGAAGAGTGCCATCTATACTCTTCATTACCAACAAAAGCATTTTGAAAGTAAGGGGAGGGTATATGTTTGTACGTATGCATGCATTTTAAAGCAAATCCTTATTTTTGTATAAGTTTGTATAACCATCCAAAAAGAAACTCTTGGCTATTTTAAACCTATTGTTTATTATTACTGGTGAGAATAGCTTTCCCCAGCTTGGTATCTTTCAGATGTCTTCAGTCACATTTCCCAGAATTCCCAGACAGCACAGCCTCTTCTGAGCATTGGAGGTCAAAATATCTGGAATCCAACAGACTGGGAAAGACTGAACTAGTACACTGGAGAATTACAGCAGGTGCAAAGAAGTCATCCAAAAATCAGAAAACGCAAGTTTTATTTATTTTTTATTTTTTTGCCTAGCAACTCAGCAAACCAATTCCAATAAGTTGAAGAAGAGAGATGTGAGCAGGGTAAGGGAAAAAAATTGAAGTAAATGTGGTTTACTTTTACTTTTAACTAACTCAGTTGAAAATAACGAATGTGGTTATTCTCCCGGGGTTTCCTAATTTTCTATTCTGTCAGGATGGCTAGGCCTTTCGCAAGGGCTTTGGGAGCTGAACTTGAGACTTTGGAGAGTTACCAAGTTTAAGACAAATCTTTGGCTGCCAATTGTTTCCTGCTAAGGTTCAGTGAGTAAAGGAGGTATTTAAACACATAATGTGTTGTCCTCAGCAGATCTCTACAAGAGATCTGGAAAGTAGTTGTGCTGTGTTCAGGAACCGTTTCATTACTCCGGCATTGCTGAACATGGAAGACAACAAGGCTATACACAACAATATATTATCCTCGCAATGTAGACAGGAGGAAGATGGAGTATCCGAGCAGCCAACCATCCTTCCTCCAATTTGTACTTTCAGACATTGTCTATTTTTTTCCTCCTTCTTTTGTTTCCGACAATGATAATTGCAGTTCTTTATGTACCTGACAAGGCTAGGACCATAATACACACAGACCCACACAGACACAAACACTGGGTAGGACAGATATTTATGGAAACGGATCTTATTGGGGGGAGGAGAAAGGAGGGGGGGCAGAACAATGGGGATGGATAGCAACTCCTTATGCTATTGGGTTGAATGCAAAAAAAATATCCAGTAAAACCTCCCTGCATTAAAAATGAATTAACAGGGTGATTAATTGTGCCTATTCCGATTCCTTTGTGCTCTCCTGCATGTTTCCTGAATCTCATTTGAATCCTTTGGTTAAGTAATGTGTCAAGGGGGGTGCCTGCCTGAATGCCTGATTTATTTAAAAAGCAGGACATCACTCCCAGATTAGAATACCAATGAGTGGGGTTAAAAAGGCTCCACTGTAGTTGGAGGACAGCTTTCACTCTGAGAGGTACCTGAAAAGGACCTCCATGGACTAATTTTCCGAATCACATTGTAATGTGGGCTCATGTCAATCATCAGAACAGACAGCTTCATCCCATGATATAAACTAGTTATACATTCAAGAGCTGCCAGAGGATCTTCATTAAAAAAGGGACTTAGCATTAAAAGAAGAAGGTTGTTTTATTATAATACTTCAAACATGGTTTTTTTTGTTTTATATGTTCTCTGAAAAGCCTTTTTTGTTCTTTCTTCATCACAGTATCACAAAAAAAAAGTGCCACAGAAGAAGTGACAACATTAAATATTCTTATTTTTAATAGGAATCAAGGTAGCTTTCTGGTTTAAGGCATAAAGAAATGATATACATTTCCCCTTCTAAATATATTCATGCCTTTGACTAACAAAAAGAAATCTCCAGATGTAATAGGAGGATGTTTTTAATCTTTTGTGAGGAGGGATTTGCAAAGCTGCTACTCAAGTACAATATCTAGTGGCAAAGTCTAGCAGCAAGAGGTTATATATTTGTATAAAACCTTTGGGCGATCACCAGCTTCAAGATACAAGTGAGATATCACAATCCATGCCATTAAAATATAATGAGATGGCATTAAGAAGAAAACATTAACAATATCCATGGAAGTGCATCATTGACATAATAATCTCATTTTTTTTTAAAAAAAATAGCACATACAAATGTGCGTGCAGACACACACACACACACGCACACTGCTGTCATTTCCAAGATCCTATTTTAAATATAATTTCACAAGTTGCACATCCTCAAATTAAATGGGACATTTAAATCAAACACAACTGCCTTTCAAAGAAAAAGAGAAGGAAGAAATGTGATCTCAATATATGCTTCATGGCTCAGCCATCTTTCTTTTCCTTTGGATTCATCAAATCCTAAGACTTGGCGGGGGGAGGGTTGGACAGATTTTTAAAAATATTTTTATTGGAGTGGGCTATCTGATATCAGTGATGGTCTCTCCATTCTTATTCCAGGGCAGATGACTATATTGTTATTATCTGGGACATGGCAGGAGGTGAAATACAGTATATACTTTTACAAGTATTGCTGAACTAAGAGCTGCATCATAAATCTGTAGAGATTCTCAGTCACCCCGTTCATGGTTGTCCCAAAGGTGCTTTTTTCAGGCGGCAACTGGACTTCCTTGCTTTTTCTTTTAAAGACGTTTTGCTTCTCATCCAAGAAGCTTCTTCGGCTGTGACAGGATACCGGGGAAGGGAAGGATCTATATTCCTTGCAGACAGCTGGTCATTTGCATCCTTTTAGAGCAGGGGTGTCAAACTCAATTTCATTGAGGGCCACATCAGTGTTGTGTTTGATCTCGGGAGGCGGGGTGGGGCGGGCAAGTTATACGCCACTCATGTCAGGGGTGCCTATGGTGGCCCAAGAGCTGTCCCAGCAAATATAGACTGTTTGCAGGGTGGTCCTGCGGGTCCGTGCCTTGAGTTTGACACCCCTGTTTTAGAAGATTGTTGAAGCACTTGGAGGTTTACCTGTGTCCTCAGGGTCACCTGAGTAGTGCTCCTGGTCCTGTAGTCTGCCAGGACTACCAGGAGCACTTCTGCCAGGGTCATCAGGGGCACTACTCGGGTGACCCCGAAGACCCTGAGTTTTACGGAGTCAGCGTATTGCTCTCAACAATCTGGATCTTCATTTTACCAACCTCAGAAGCACGGAAGGCTGAATCAACCTTGAGCCGGCCAGGATCGAACTCCTGGCATTGAGCTGAATTAGCCTGCAATACCGCATTCTAACCACTGCGCCACCACGGCTCAGTGAAGAATGAAGTAGCTTTGTTCAAATTTGGAAAGCAATTCAGACTATATGATCGGTAATTGAAAGCAAGATGGTGGTTGTTTCCTTTTGTAAAACTATACAATTTCCAATGGATACACTCAAGACATGTGTGGGAATAATATCATTATGAAATTAGTTTTGAGAGCTTAGAAAATCCGCCTGCTAAGTAAGCTCTGTTGCACCCAGAGACAGCTTAATTAAAGTCTTCTGATGCGTAGCTATAAAAATAAATATACCAATCCCTGCTCTTCAGGGCGCTTAAAAGAATTCTTTGAAGCTTCTCCCCATAACTCTATCATATTGAAGACTTCAATTATACCCAACCATACACATAGAGCTTTATTTTTTTTTAAAGAGAGAGTTGCCACAGTACAACAAAAGATTGATAGATACCTCAGCACCTTCTAGCTTCCATCTCAGAAGCAGTTAGCAGCAACACAATCTTTGATTTGCCCTTTATTGCTGCCTATTAGGCAAAAAGCATTGACATCTTGAATATAAAGCTTGGAAGCGCATTTCATAGAATTATCAAAAGCAGAACATTCCAAGTGTAATGAGTGTAAACCAAAAGAAGGGGAATTCTAGACTGCTGTGTGCCAAAACCCAAAACAATTCCCAAACAATTCCCCCTGCGTTCCTGCTGCTCTTGATGTCAGCCCAGGTGAGCACCAGATATACAGCCCTTGCCCAGATTGGTTGTTGTTTTTTTCTTATAGGAATCAAAATACAGAATAGATTCAATGCGACATCCCCCGATCTAACCTGCCAGATGACAGCTCTTCAGTATTTATACATTGTACAAGCATTGCAAGCAACAGAAATTATTCTCAAAGATACTCCAGTAATAGCAGTAGCAATAGCAGTTAGACTTATATTCCGCTTCATAGGACTTTCAGCCCTCTCTAAGCGGTTTACAGAGTCAGCATATTGCCCCCAACAACAATCTGGGTCCTCATTTTACCCACCTCGGAAGGATGGAAGGCTGAGCCAACCCTGAGCCGGTGAGATTTGAACAGCCGAACTGCAGAACTGCAGTCAGCTGAAGTAGCCTACAGTGCTGCATTTAACCACTGCGCCACCTCGGCTCTTGTACCCAGTACCAGGATTTTAGTTGTGCTTCTGTCTTAGTTTCAAAATATAGTCTGCCTATTATTTCACTTTCCATTGAGTTCATGAATTTTCAAAATCTTGTAATTGAATTTTGCCAAAATATTTGCAAGGAGAGAATAGAATCCATACAAAAGTGCCTGTCTCTTCCTGTCTCTCTCATCTGTCTCTGTTTCTTTCTGTGTGTGTGTGTGTGTTTCTTTCTGTGTCTCTGTTTCTCTGTTTTTTTTGTCTCTTTCTCTCTGTTTCTTTCTCTCTCTCTCTCGGTCTCTGTTTATTACTGTCTCTCTCTGTCTCTCTGTTTCTTTCTGTCTCTGTGTCTGTCTCTCTGTTTTTCTCTCTGTTTCTTTCTGTCTCTCGCTCTGTCTCTGTTTCTGTCTCTCTCTGTGTGTCTATCTCTGTCTCTTTCTGACTCTCTGTCTGTGTGTGTGTGTGTATGTGCCTCAGTATTTTAAATGTTCACAAACATAACGTAACAATGTTACCTTAGTGACAAAGCCAAAGCAAGTAAAAATATCCTTCTCAAAAACCAGTGTACTAGCTACAAAAAACGTAATTGTGTTTGGATGTCAGGTGTATTCCACCCAATCCAACTTGATTTGGTCTCTTCTCAAATCTCATTGCTTGTTTCATTAGTCTTTCATCATACAATTGATTTGATTATTCTCTATGCCTAGACCCTGAACTCTCTTGTTCATTAGCAAAAACATTAAAATGTTTTCTAAGTCAAGATTGACGCCAAGTGACATCATGGGCAAAACCGTGTCATTTGATGGGCAATTATTTCTATTGCTCCACTATGCTCTGGTGGACTCTCAATTCCATGATAACTAGATTTAGTTTCTGAGCCCTGTTTAGACCCCCTGCATTTTATAACCCTCCAAAATGCAGATGAAGATTTCCATAGGCTGCATAGGATAGATCAGTCCCTTTTCCTCTGAGACTGATAATGGAAGATGGTAGAACAAGTAGTACATAGTCATAATGGGGCTCCCATATAGCATATGCATCCGCTGGGTTGCTCTGTGGGCATGGAGGGGCACAAGGGGGCCCTTTTACCATGGGCTGAAGACTGTCACAGCCAAAGCAAAAAACCTGAACAATGGTGCAGTATGAGAGTCCCTCTGTCTCTAGGTGAAGGGGCACTTCACTTCAATTGAACCACAATGCAAGTACCCTCTTGAGACGGCTCTATAAAGCAAAGCCTTGTCAAAACAACTGCTTGCTAACTTGGGGTGGAGTTTTGTGCACGTGGGCAAATATATCTAAATTTTCTCCATGAAAAGGTGGAGAACAGAACAGAAAAAAACCCCAAGATGGTGGTTATGGCAGCACCTTGGAAGCCTCCCCTCTCTTGTATGTGCTTTTTGTATGTTACATGCGCACTCAAAGGAGAGAAGCCAGAGGTGATATTCAGCAGGTTCTGACCAGTTCTGGAGAACCGGTAGCGGAAATTTTGAGTAGTTTGGAGAACTGGTAAATGCCACCTCTGACTGGCCCCGCCCCCATCTATACTCTGCCTCCTGAGTCCCAGATGATCGGGGGGGGGGGGATGGGGATTTTGCAGTAACCTTCCCCTGGAGTGGGCAGGGAATGGAGATTTTACAGTATCCTTCCCCTGCCACACCCACCAAGCCACACCCACCAAGCCATGCCACGCCCACAGAACCGGTAGTAAAAAAAAAACTTTGAATCCCACCACTGAGAGGTGGCTTTCATTGTGTTGCTGCCACCAGGATCGTGACATTTTTTTGGCCCTACCTGCAGATGTTGAACGCGAAGATGAAAAAAGTTTCAGATTTTGGAATCCTTGGAAAACTTCTGCCTGGAACTTTGGAGACAGCTTGACAGTCAGTGTTGGCTGTATAGTCTGAGCGGTCTAACTTACTGCAAACATGTTCTGAAATGTGTAATGTAAATAAATAAAAGTGCGAAAGCTGCGAGAGAGATGAACTCTGCCCATTTCATATGTCCCGTGCTTGCTTTAACAGTATCCTAATGGTTGCCACATGCTTCAGTTAAAGAACTTGCTCATGATTCAGTGGGGGCTACATACTGAGATGATTTAAGGTAGCAAAAGCAGACAAAATATGTGGAAAATATTCAGGTTAGAATGTCGATAGATGCCAAGCTACGTGTTCAGCAGAGAGCTTACAATTCTGACTCATTACTCTTTCTAACTTTCCAAATTAAATGCATTTTAACTGAATTCTCCTGTGGTTATCTGAGCCGAATGCACAAGTGTGGAAATTTTTCACTTGCCACTAAAGAAATAGATCATGATTATCATAATAAATCTCTGTTTGTGCCATTAAGGATGGTATTCACATGATTTAACAATTTAATGCATGTAATCCTTTTATCAGATGCTCCTAAATAAGGCTTGTCTTTGCATTAAAGGCTCTAATAACCAGAACTAAATTAAGTTATATCCAATAAAATATACTAATTTGCTGTGTCAAACAATTATGGAGTTCCTCTTTTGTTAAAAGAATGCATATACAAAACGGTCTTGAAAATGCACATTAGAGAGGGTTGCAAAACTGCACAGAATTTTTTTTTTGTATGCTTTAATTGAAGAAAAAAAATCTGTGTTTGTTTACCTCTTTCAAGGATAGCACATAATATATTTCTGTACCATGTGTTCTTACATTTTTATCCTAGTTGTTATTTATTGTGTTCTTTGGAGACAAAAAAGTGGCCTTTTCTGGGGGGAAATTTTTTTTGTAGATCTCCTCCCCCCCATTTTTTTTATTTCTAATAATAATAATTCTTCCAAAGTTGGTAAAATGAGGATCCCAGATTGTTGGGGGCAATAGGTTGACTCTGTAAACTGCTTAGAGAGGGCTGTAAAGCACTGTGAAGCAGTATATAAGTCTAAGGGCTATTGCTATTGTAACATGGTGGTAATAAAGATAATTTAAAACCTGAATGAAGATTTAATGTCTGAGTCCCTTCTTCCTGGCCACATCTCCCTAAAGATGACTTTCAATCATTAACACACAAGTCCGTCAGCCAGACCGACCTTTTTAATAAGCAGTTGAGGAGCTTCTATCTTCAGTGCATGAAGGTAACAAAAGGCTCATTAGTCAAATGAAGAAAGAAGAGCTGGAATATCAGTGTCTTGTTTTAAAGGAAAACCTGCCTCATGTGCAGGCAGGTGTGCGCACACGAGACACAATCTTCATGCAGGTATTTGACTGGGATTTTGGCATCCAACTTCCGATGCTTTGGGCCCCCCTTGTGAAAAATTGATACCGAGGAAAATGTTGAGAGCACATATTTTTACAGATTGTCAGCTTAAGTGAGGCGTCTTTACTTTGCAGAATCATTTTGAAAACCTACTTAAAACCAATAAAGAAGTTGAAAGAAAGGGAGAAGGAAGGCGGTTGACTTTCTTCCTTTCTTTTCTTCCCCTGTTGCTATTTTTTATCAGCTAAGAAAGGCTGTTTGCAAGAGACTGGAGGTTTGAAATAAACAAGGAGTGAAATAAAGAGCAAGGACTTAGCATTCTTTTAAGTCATAACAGCACGTACAGAGGACTTCTCTGAGCGAAGAAGCCTGTTGTACAGGCTTGAAGCATGTTTGCCCTGCTTGCAATAATTGACTGATTAGATTTATGTCCTAACTTTCCTCCAGGAGCTCAACATTAACTATATGGGAAACGCTGAGTGATTAAGGATGATTTAAAGCAGGAGCAGGGGACCTAAATGGCTGTAATTGACTTTTACGCCAAATGCTAACAATAGGCAGGTAGGACCAGAGCCTGAAGAAAGTTCAGCCAAGTGCAGCTGCAGAGAGAACGAAGCCTCAACACTATGGATGGCTTCTGAAAAGCCATTTTTACAGAAGGAGAAACAAGCAGGCAGGCATCCTATTCGCTCCTTCTCACACTAATTGCATACATATGCACACACATACACATGCACTGACACACACGCACCAGTGGTGGGATTAAATTTATTTTACTACCAGTTCTGTGGGCATGGCATGGCTTGGTGAGCATGGCAGAGGATAATCTCCATTCTCCTCCCCACTTCAGGGGAAGAATACTGCAAAATCCCCATTCCCTCCCAATCAGCTGGGACTCGGGAGGCAGAGAATAGATGGGGCAGAGTCAGTCAGAGGTGGCATTTACCAGTTCTCCCAACTATTCAACATTTCCACTACTGGTTCTCCAGAACTGGTCAGAACCTGCTGAATACCACCTCTGACACGCACACATTCCCACTTTCACACAATCAAAACCAATCAACGCAACTCTATTTCTAAAGGAAGGTGAAACGGGCGGCTCTTTAACATGCATGGTGATGTCATCAGAGGGCAGAGCTGAGGCCTTCAAAATGAGACCACTCTACGAAATCCAAAGGAAGCAAACCAGATGGTGTTGTGTGAATCAGGTCAATGGCGAGGGTTTGTGTGTGTGTCATTTTAAATTTAACTAGGAAAAAAAGTTTTATCACAAGAGAAACTAAGATGAAGTTGTGGGAGCTTCATCACTGGAGGCTTTCCAGAAGAGACTGGACTGCCATCTGTCAGAAAGGTCTCCTGCTTGGGTGGGTGGGGGGTTGGACTGGATGACCTACAATGTCCCTTCCAACTCTGTTAATCTGATTTCCAAGCCAAACCAATGGCAGAAGGAGGGGTCGGCAATGTTTTACCTCGCAGGTGTAACAATAATAATAACAACGACAGCGTTCCATGGAAAAATTCATAGGCAAAATTCATTGCCACCTGGGCTGCTTTTGAGAAAAAGAGCTACTACGATGGGAAAGTTTTTCGATGGGATAAGAACAGGCACTCTATTGTAAACTGGAAAGTTCAGCAAAATGCTACGGAGGAAAATAGAGGTCACCCATAGGGTATAGAACAAAAAAAAGTAAAGAGAAATGGAATTATATTGTAAACATCAAGGCTTAATCTGTGTTTTCACACACACACACACACCAACTCTTTTCCTTTGGGTGCTAATGAACTGAGTAAAAGAATGAGGAATTTGGGAGACTCACTCACTCACTTAGTTAGTTATTGCTGGTATGAAAACAGAATGAAAGAAGTCAATCAAAGGGTGAAAGTGCTGGAAATCAGTCTAACTTGGGATGAAACCAAGAGCCTCAAGGCAAAAGTCTCACTCCGCCGAAATAAATGCAAGCCTCTCCGAGAGTCTTAAACACATTTTGTCCCATTATTTTTCCCAGCCCAGATCTGGATGCCGTGGAATGACTTGAAGGCAGCAGGCGGCCTCCCTGGAATTAGGACGAGCTGCTGGCCGGAAGAAAGTCATTTTATGCAGATGATTGTGTGGCAAGGAGATGGCCCACTGTGACATAACATCAGATTAAAATGCAGCTGTCTCAACGCAAACCACAATAGGACAAAGATCAAGAGGCAAGGTCAAATATGCGGAACGTAATGAGATAGAATTTTAAAGATATCAAAAAAAGAGGTCCAGCCGGCAGGAGCATCGCCAACTCGGAAAAGAGATTCGCATTCCCAACTGTTTCAATAGTAACAGTGGCCAACATACAAGATGCTCCTAGAGGTGATAACACAAATATCCCAAGAACTCCGAGTCTCATTTTGGGATGCTGTCTTAGGGAGAAAAGAAGGGGGAGGGCAGGACAAAGAGCTGCAAAGAGAAAGAGGGAAAGGTAAAAGACTTAGTGTAAGGGACACTTTGGTGTTTGCTTGGATGCCGATGATGATTAACGGGGAACACTATTAAGATGTATGCTGCTCAGAGGGAAATGGAGTGGGGACAATGCTGCAGGCTATCCATTGCTGTGTTGAAGAGCAGGGACAAAGGGCCATGAACTTTAGCTCAATTGGACACTTAAAAAGTTACCCAGGGTTGTTTTGCACAAAATTTGTATCAATTGACTGGAACCACGTAAAGATTTTAAAGATGGGAGGAGGGGGGAGAGACAGAGATTTGCCTGAAAAGGGCAAATAAAACTGTTTTTAGTTTTACCTGTTTGTTTCTTCGATTTCTATAGGTCCCCAAACAGAGATCAAACCCAGTCCAATGTTGCACTTGGTTCTCCTTTCCCTTAGATTAGGGTCAAATTAGGGTCAGATTAGATACAATTTGAAGCCCCGAGGCTGTGGGGAGCCACCAAGCTGCTGCTCCAGCACTTGTTCTAACAATAATTACTGAAAAGTGAAAGTGGCATCTTCTAGGGTTTATGAAGCAGGAAACCCAGGAGAACTGTCACATAAGCCTGGCAATTAAATTTGACTAAGAAGAAAAACAGTCACTTCCAAATCCTAACAGAGAAATTAAAAAGAAAGACGGAGACCTTTCCAAAGCACAGCTTTCTCTGGAGTGAAGATTATTTACAAGGATGCATCTGGGCCAGGGGTGGGTTTCCATGTTTTTTACTACTGGTTCACTCGTGCATGCGCACTTTACTTCTGCGCATGCGCAAAAACATCTGGGCGGGTGGACAGAGCCTCCTGCCGCCTCTACTACCGGTTTGCCCGATCTGGGCCGAACTGGCAGAAATCCACCTCTGATCTGGGATCCCACCTGCTTCTGTTAATAACAATAAAATAATGTCAATCAGTGTTTCTAATCTTGGCAATTTAGGAATGAATAGACCAGTGGTGGGATTAAAAAATTTTTACTTCCGGTTCTGAGGTCATGGCTTGGTGGGAGTGGCAGGGGAAGGATACTGTAAAATCTGCATTCCCTCCCCACTCCAGGGGAAGGTTACTGCAAAATCCCCATTTCCTCCTAATCAACTGGGACTCGGGAGGCAGAGAATAGATGGGGGCGGGGCCAGTCAGAAGTGGTACTTACTGATTTTCCGAACTACTCAAAATTTATGCTACCGGTTCTCCAGAACTGGTAAGAACCTGCTGAATACCACTTCTGGGATAGACTTCAGTTCTTGAAATCATCTTAAAGTTGCCAAGGTTGAGAAACACTGGTTTTGATGCTTGCCCACTTACCCAGAACAAAAGACACTCCCCCCCCCCCAAAAAAAAGTATGAGTGATCAACTGCATCTTGAGAAGCTTAAGGCTGTGAGGAGGAGAAACTTCACTGAATTCTTCTGATAAATGTGTACATCATGACTGCCCCAGTGTACTACAACAGCCATTTTGTGAATGGTCCAATTCTTCTGCATGGTGGCTATTTTCTTCAATCACTCATAACATGTTCTCAGAACATTAAATATGCTCACTGGTTCAAAAAGTTGGCCTTATGTCAGCCCTTTAAGATAGACCAGAGTTCTGCAGGTCAATATTGGTCTTATTATACTGAGAATGACAGCATCTTGCAAATTTGAATACACTCCATTTAAATTTATGAGAACAAGGTAGGATCTCCTCTGAGACATTCTTTTTCTTTTTGTCCTGAACGTGGGTTTCTTTTATCTGACTGTTGTCTTGATAGCAGCTCTTCCTCCTGCCCCTCAAGGCCATTCCCTTGCCCCACATCTTCCCCTGTTTTAGAAAAGAAGAAGTAAAAATTAATTTGCTATGAAAAAACACAATAACAGGAGATCTAATGTGAAAAGTCACAGAAACTTTTAATTTTCTATTATACCTTTTCAATTGGATAGACCATTATGGTTAGTGTCAGTATACACAATACCAAAGTGTATGGTCTTGACCTAATGAAGCAGTTTCATTGCTCTTAATAGGTTCATGATCCAAATAAAAGTGGGTGGGGGAAGAATTGGCTAACAAGTTGAAATTAGACAACCAGACACCACTGATTGCATGATAAGGAGCCATGGTGGTGCAGTGGTTAAAATGCAATATTGGAAGCTAACTCTGCCCATAACTAGCAGTTCAATCTTGACCGGCTCAAGGTTGACTCAGCCTTCCATCCTTCCGAGGTGGGTAAAATAAGGACCCAAATTGTTGGGGGCAATAGGCTGACTCCAGAACCACTTAGAGCTGTAAAGTACTGTGAAACGGTATGTAAGTCTAAGTGCTATTGCTATAACAATATTTTTTTAAAAATATACTCAGCAGAAAAATATTAAATAACATAAAGCATCAGCCTCAATATTCATCTTTGAGGAGTCTCATTGCTGTCACCATGAAACAATCGGGGAGTAATGGGATTTTTTTTTTTTTTGGAGGCCCCAATCTCTAATTCTGCAAACTGTATCAACAGAAAGATGTGCCCACATATTTGATTTTTTTTTTAAATGATCATTAGCAGAAATGATGCCATGTTCCTTCTGAGCTTCTATCCCAGCATGACAGAAACTGTTGCACAAGTGTTGCTTAATTGTGGGATTGCTGGTTTTTTTTTTTAAATGGCTCTTGTTTTCTTTTTTGCATCATGCAGAGATGAGGATCATTTTGCCTGACTATCTTTGCTGCCTCTCTGGTGAATACTGTCTGGCCCCTTACACTGCGAGGTCAGTCAATTTCCTTTTTCTGTGTTCAGCACAAATAACTGAAAAGGAGCTCTTCTTTGTTGGAAAGTGGCGTATGATGACTTTGCATGGGGAGAAACCTCCTTTTATGGGGTGCTGTCTTTGGAAACCACAAATATCTCCTCTGAATTCTGAATACAGGAACCGTCCAGAAACGTATCTGCCATTACACATTCAATGACAATACTAATAATAATTGCATGACAGGAAAACCATCAGCTAGATACCATGTTTCCTTGAAAATAAGACAGGGTCTTATTTTCTTGTCATCCCTGAAATAAGCCCTTGTCTTATTTTCAAGGAGGTCTTATTATTTTTGAGGTGCAGGAGGTAGCAAGCGTGGTCACCTGCTGTTTTGCTATATTTTCAGGGAGGGCTTATTTTAGCGCATGCACTCAAAAGCCTGATTGGGCTTATTAACCAGGGAGGTCTTATTTTAGGGGAAATGGGTAGTGAAGGACATGCAATTTTAAAAAAAAAGAAGCAGCTCTCCATGACTTTCACTAAGAGTGAAAATATATTTTGCCTTTCTGTTTGTATATAGCCAAGCTTGGCAGTCAGCAATGTGATAATGACCTAACTCATATACATTAAGGATTTGCATCATTTAGAAACAATGCAATGATTTACAAGTTTTTTTAAAGGTCATTGGCTTATCTAGCCAAATAAGGACAATTCTGGCCAGTAGCACTCCCTAGCATCTCTTTCATTAATCCATTTTTTGATAGCTCATAACTAGAAATGATTGAACCTGAAATGTTTTGCACATAGATTTTTTTAAAAAAAGCATGCACATTGCTCTGTCATTGAAAATTGACCATTCCCCCTGTTGATTTGAAATAAATGTTGTTTTTGCCCTAAGATCAAGACCCTAAGACCATCTCTTGGCAGGTTGCATGCCATAAATACCAAATAAATACCACTGTAAGCCATTCTTCTCATCCAAGGCGAAAGATGATCTAGGGTGTAGTGGAAATGGCCCTCTACTGGCTCCCACCTGAAGAAAGAAGGACCATTGCTGGTGGTAAAAATAATTTCTCCTCAGGTAAAAGTCTCTAATGCATCTCAACGTCCAGAAGAAGTTGGTTCTATTCAGTGGTAGGATTCAAAAAAAAAATTATTACCGGTTCTGTGGGCGTGGCTTGGTGGGTGTGGCATGACTTGGTGGGTGTGGCTTGGTGGGCATTGCAGGGGAAGGATACTGCAAAATCCCCATTCCCTCCCGATCAGCTGTGACTCGGGAGGCAGAGAATAGATGGGGGAGAGGCCATTCAGCGATGGTATTTACCAGTTCGCCAAACTACTCAAAATTTCAACTACCGGCTCTCCAGAATTGATCAGATCCTGCTGAATACCACCTCTGATTCTGTTGGTCTGTTTGCAGACAGCCCTAAAGTTTTGTGCATGGTCTTAAGCCCCATGGATGATACTGATCCTGTTAAATTCTAAATCCTGAGATCTTTCCAGCCATGACAAACTGCAGTTAGCATAGCAAAAGCGCCCCCTTCGCTTTTTGTGCTCATTAATACAAGCCTTTACTGCTCTGTTTCTTCTTAATCCTACATTAGGTTGTCCTGTGTTCAGTGATATTATATCTTTCCCCGATGTGAAATTTAACATACATACTTTAATCCACACACATTTTGAATAAAGCACACACAAAAAGTCAACACATCTGCTGATCTCACCACATCAGAAAATATGCATGCACACATACAGTAATCTTTGGAGATTGCTAGCTGAAAAGGATTGTCTACTCTTGAACTAAAAATGGTTTGCAGTTACACTCATCTTCCTTCACATTGTTGCCTATACTCATGGGTATAGGAAGCATAAGCAGAAACTATTGTTGTAGAGGCAAAATTGGCAAATCTTTAACCATGTAAAAAAATACTTAAATATGTCTAAGGATGCTTTTTATGTTGGTCTAGTGTGTCAGGGTCTCATATCTGATACAGCGATTACATCCCAAAAGATTTCTAATATATTAATGTTTCCTGTTAATCAACTGATATCCAGCAGTCCCAATGATGATGCTTCTTTGGGATACTAAATCCCAGGTTGATGCGGCATCCCTCTAATGACCAGGGCACAGAGGCAGTGGAAACTTCAGCCAGGGGAAAGCAAAATATTGAAAGGAATACAAAAAAGCCTGTATTAAGTGATTTCCTAGGGGTGGGGGTAATCGCTCCATCAAAACTGCTGGTTCCTGAACAACAAATAAAACTAAAATATATTTGGCTCTGCTATAGCATGAATTATACATCACATGCTATGCTATTTGTAACACTGTCAAGAGTATGTGTTCTTTCTAATAGAAAATCTGAAGAACCATTAGCTGGCAGCAATGACTTAGAGGTTTCTCTCTTTCCTGCCATCTACTGATTGTAGAGTGTTTTGCTGGCAGAGGGCTGCAGGAGGCTGTCGGAACTGAAAACGGAGGCCAGGAGGGCCATGTGCAGTCCTCCCAAGCTCTGTTTTTGCTGGCAGAGGGCTGCCGGGTGCCATCAGAGCCAAAGACATAGGGCCAGGCTGGGTACTTGACCTCCACTGCCTAGGGCTCTGGACAGCCTGTGCTCCATCCATGTGGCCCGAGAAGGACAGTGAGTCTCCTCTGTTTGGCCTTCTCCTTGGTCTTGCCTTCCTCCACTAGAGACAATGGATCCCCCTCCCAGCCCTGCCCCAGGCCACCACAGGTGCCCCCAACATGAGTGACATTGAGCTGGCCACTCCCACTCTGGCCATGCCCACCCAGCCCCCAGGCCAAACATAACCGTGATGCGGCCCTCAATGAAATCACCCCTGGCCCTGACTTTAGCCACTAAGCCCTCATTTCATTCACCACCAAAAGCAATAAAGGCAATTTACCGCTGCCTCTGACATTGCACACGCCAATGACTTCCTGTCCTGTACGTATCTGTAAGGAAAAGCTCTCTGCCTATAGCAGCTGCACAAACAGATGTATGCACAAAGGTTCTCCTTCACCAGATGTTTGCGCTGGATGCCTGAATTTGCCAGCCCCCTCCCCATCCCACCAAGTTTATGCCTTTTAATAAAATTGATTGAGAACTAAGAAAAGAAACCTCAAATTCAACGAACCAAATTTGCTATACTGGGGAAGAGGAAAGAAGCCATCCGAGGAGAATCCAACTTTATACATTTGCCAGAAGCAGAGATTCACCCATTCTAATCCAACAACAATTCCGCGGCTGTTGTTGCTGCTGCTTTTGCTACTGAGAACACTTTTCAATGCCAGCAGCTAGTGCTAAACACAGTGGTGTCATTTCTATTTTGCTTTGTACTCTTAGGCATAAGGGTCCTTCTTCAAAGCCACGGACTCCTCTAGTGGCAGTTATTGAAGATGTGGGGAGCTTCTCCTGCTAACCCTTGAACAACAACAAAAATTAAACCCCAAGGAACAATGTCAAGCTATCATATGTCCTGGCACCTTTTATTACTCAATGCAGAGTGCTAAAGAAACGGTTCCATTGCAACTGAACAGCTAACTGGATTTTAAAAAAGCTGTTAAATGGAGTTTGGAGTGCAGACCCCGGTTAACAATATGTGGGGAAAGAAGTTTGTATTGATTAAATTGCTCTCACCGTAATATTCTAAAGAGACCCCCTTTGGTGAAGTGTGTTCAAACATTCACCTCTTGATTTCTTGGTGAGTCTATTGATAACTTTTAAACATTGTAGCTCAGTCAAAGAGAGGAGAAAACCTGTGGATCCTCAGAAATGTTCCAGCACGGAAACCACATTTCCCCTTGTTTAGAAGCTGAGCCTTGGTTTTGCATTTCTAAACGATGCATATGCAAAGTCAAAGGATCAGATTCCAATTAAGCTATGATTCACTTTCCTCCCCATAATCTATTTGTAAATGCTTTTTTACAATATTTTAATGCACTCTGCCATGCCAGCTGGTAAATAATAAATACAACACTATATACTTCAGGAAAGTCTGCATGCTGCAGCTTTGCAAAGAGCAAATAGCAAGCTCGCTAATGAGTTCACATTCATTTTCATTTTATCGATTGCCATAAGCTAGGTAGGTAATGAAAAAGATCCAATATGACATGGCACAGCAGTTGCAAACTTAACAGTGCTGTCTGACTCATCCAGGAAAGGCTGGAGGAATCCAAACACCTACGGAGAATGTGCTCGCAGCTCACAGCTTCCCAACGCCAGGCTGCCAAGCAAAGGTGCCAGCTTTGGTGTTCTCAAAGGAAGGAGACAGCTTTTAATCCCCCCAAATTGGCTTCAAAAATGACTGTTCTTCCTCACTCTTAGGACAGCATTGTTAGGAACGAAGGGACGTTTAATGATATTCAATTTTGTTCCATTTTAGAACAACGTAGTTCAATAGGAGGAATCTGTTGCTTAAATGGAGTGTACTCCTATTCTTAGCATTGTTACCGAGAGCAGAGTGGGGTGTCCCAACACTGGCCTCTATAAAGTGTCTTTTTTAGGGGGAGTGGGGTAGTAGGTATTGCAGAACCACAAAGAGGGCAATTGCATGGTGTTATGTTCTGGGTGAAGAATGGAGGCTAGGCCTGAGTGACTTCTAACAGCTCTTTATTCAAAACTGCCTGTAAGGCAACTGTTTCTCCCTGGCTGACACAGCTGCTTTTATAGGGAAGATGATCAGCCCACACCAATCAGGAGAGAGTATTTTCCTGCTCCAACAGAGGACGAGACTGAGAACTTCAACTGACAACTACCATATTTTTTCAGAGTATAAGACGCAACTTGCCCCCCTTAAAAGAGTGTGGAAATGTTGGTACATCTTATACACTGAATACGAAGCCCCCACATCCCATTTTTGGGGGGGGAAATGAGTGAAAAATGAAGGCATTTTTGCCTTCCCCAGCCGTCAGAAGCACTCTGCAGGCTTCAGCAGGGCTGGTAAAAGGCAAAAATGCTCCTGTTTTTGCGAAAAATGGCTTGTTTTCCACCCATTTTTCACAAAAACAGGAGCATTTTTGCCTTCCCCAGCCCTGCGGAAGCCTGCAGAGTGCTCCTAGGGGCTGGGGAAGAGAAAAACGTTTTTCTTACTTAGTTCTTCGAAATCTCGGTGCATCTTATACACCGGTATGTCTTATAGTCTGAAAAATATGGTATATACAATACATAATACCCAGGGTGACTGATCTAAATTTTCCAGTTTCGAGGGACAAAACGGATTCTTTAAAATCCAAGTCTCTTCCTGAAAAATTCAGTAATCAAAGGCTTAATGAAACACACACATGCGCGCACACACACACACACACCTTCTATTAGTTTGCACTATTTCCAATTTAAAATCCTAATTCTACTTTACACAGCATATGAAAGATATTATCTTTTTATATTGCAAAAGATATGCTGCTAACATCAACAGATGTTCAGCTTCTGGTATAAATACTGCATATACTGCATCTGGTTTCAAATATACGTCAGTTGGATGAACCTATTATGTATCTTCGGTCCTGAAGTAAAATTGACCATTGTCTTTGCAGCATCATGTGCAAGCATAGGAAACTTTTTTTATGGGAAAAGAGTTTTACCAAAGTCTTCCAAATCGTTATTTTCTGACATCTTCCTGAGTTTCTGGATCACATAAAGACCTGGGTGTGACCGTGTTATATCTTGGATGGCTTATAATAATGTTTAAATGTTTAGGGAACAGATTCCTGTTAAAGATGATTTGGCTTAAAACCAGAATCAAATTCTTAAAAAAAAATCTGTGTGTCTTACTAAAGCAAATCTACCTTAAAGTGACTAATAAACAACATTTCACTGTGGAGCAGGGGTGGCCTGCTACGGGTTTGCTCGGGTTCAGGAGAGCCCGTAGCTAACATTATAGCCGGTTTGGAGAACCTCCAAATCCTACCCCTGGCTGGCCCCGCCCACCCTGTCCCTCCCCGCCCCTCCCAGGAGTCTCCACACGGACTGTTTTTGATTCAAGGTAAGTGCAGGTCCTGCGCAGAGGCTCGGGGAGGGGGGAAAGCAGGCCTCCCCGAAGTTCCAATTTTGGCCTCCCAAGCCTGGGGAAGGCAGTTATTGCTCTCCCAGAGGCTCCCAGAGGCTCAAGCCTGGGGAGGGCAAAAATGCCCCCTGCCATGGTGCAGGAGGCCAACTAGGCCATGCCCACCATGGCCATGCCCACCCAGCCACCGGGCAGAAAATCCGTTGCTGAAGTTTTTGAAGTCCATCCCTGCTGTGGAGTCCTGGTTGGTCGCTGAGCTTGGTTGTTTTCTTGCAGATATTTTAGTATTCAAATAGGTAACATCATCTATGCGACAAGGGAGTGGGGTTTGCTCTCTGTTTATATACGAGTGGCTTGCCCTGTCACTGTTGGTGGAAGTTTTGATGCAAACAAAAGATAATCTACACACATTTTCAAATTTATTTCAGTGTTTGCAGGAAGATCAAAAGACCTCAGCTCCAAGTTTGAAATATTTTACAAGACTTCCTATCTTTCTTTTAAACTAGTTATTTGATTTTACACTACTTTTAAGTTATTTTGTGATGAATTGAACTGAACATTGAATAAACCTCTCTGGTATACATTGCAATTACCTATTGCAAAAGGTTGACTTAAATTCTCATACTTTCACGTTTGTCTTTGAGGATTTATTTTAATTTTTGTCACTGACTGGAATCAGGTATGTCAACAGTCAATTCCACTTTGGATTCAAACTGAGAATTATTATTTGACAACATTGCAATCTCAACAATTATTGGGATTGCTTATTGTAAAGGGATTAAATTTCGCTACCTGCATTTAGTGAAATACCACAAGATATATATAGAAAAATATTGGGTTGAATATATAATGTTGACTCTTCAAGAAAAGCATACAAAAGGAGCAATCCATATTTTAAAATAGCAGCTTTGGGGGCAGGGAAAATTGAGCCTCTGACAATATTATTCCTCATTTCTGTTACAGATTTTTTTAAATTGATTTCTCTCAGAGTGCTTCTTAACAGTTGATTTTACTCTAGCATTTGTCATTGGTTCTATCAGATCCAGATGCTGCTTGCAGATTCACAATGGTGGTGGATCACAGAGGAATTAATTATGGTTCCCAAGCCCTTTCTCACAGAAAGTTGATGGAATTGATATTTACACGACCTCAGAATATCCTATCTAGTTAAAGATGCTTTAAGTGATTGATGATGCAGCAGCAACAACAAAATAGGCACATCAAAGAATAGGCACATCAAAGGATGTTTAATTGGGGGTAATTGAAATCGCCTCACTGCTGTATATGCTACTTAAGAGTTGTTCATTAGGTCAGATGGTTTGGACTTGTCCTATTGTGGCCAGATTTTGGACTGTAGCAGTGACAAGTCTAGTGGTTAAGGAACCAGGCTGGAAAGCAAAAGTTCATGAGTTCAAATCCCTATTTAGCCATGAAAGCCCGTTAGGTGGACATTGGGCCAGTCAATCAGCCCAATCTACTTCACAGGATTATTGTTGTGGGGAAAATAGAGAAGGAAGATAATGTGTTGGATATATTCATTGTCTTGAGTTATTTGTAAACATAATAAAGGCAGGATATAAATAAATATCAGTTTGGTAGCCATTATTTGGTAGCCATTTCCCAAATAAACAACTAATTCCCACAACATTGTCATATTACTAAGACTGTATTACTATTCTTCTTCTCTTCCTTCCTAGTACCTATCTCTTCCCATTTATGACTATAACCACATTGCTTGCATCTTTACCATTTATATTGATTTATTTGTTTCCTAGTATAATTTGATGGCTTATTGGTAACCTATGACTATCACTAAGTGTTGTATCTTATGATTCTAGATGAATGTATTCTATTTTATTTGTCTTTATGTACGCTGAGAGCATATGCATCAAAGACAAATTCCTTGTGTGTCCAATCACACTTGTCCAATAAAGAATTCTCTTCCCTTCTCTTCTCGTCAGGTTGTATATGTTCTACTTGGCTATATCCCTAGTACAGTGTTTCTCAACCTTGGCAACTTGAAGATGTCCGGACTTCAACTCCCAGAATTCCCCAGCCAGCATTCGTGAACATCTTCAAGTTGCCAAGGTTGAGAAACACTGCCCTAGTATCTGGAATCAAACCTAGCACCAAAAACGGCAGATGTGTCAGACATGATAGTAGCTAAAAGTATTAAAAGAAATGCATAGCATAGACTGGTGACAAGCTACACAGCTTTCCTTTTTTTATCCTCTGGGCCTTTCTAGGAATTTACCTACCCAGAAATCCATTTTGGTATCCTTAATAAACAATCGTTCTTCATTTGTACACAATTTTAATGCAAATATATTTTTATTTTTATAAAAATAGCTGTAGCTAGGAAAGGCATTAAAATATTTCATTTTAATTACTGTTTTGATTATTTCATTTTACTTCTGTATCACCATCCCCACCCTCATCTTTTTCAGACTCTTTAGAGAGTTTTGGCAAAATAATTGTGCTATAAGCTTTGAAGCAAATAAAGTATTTAAATATTATTTTGCTTTTAAATCACTTGACTGAATACAAGATAACACATTATTTATAAGTAAGTATTTAACTTCCTGCATGTTTCTAGAGATGAGTAGGAGGGCTGATTAAACAGTAAACCTAAGGTGGATTTTCAATTTTTCATTCAATCATGCATGATTTAACTAGCTTAATTTCTGTGTTGAAGCATGTCTCTGGCTCCTGTCACTTTGAATTATAAATATGTGGGGTGGGGGGAGAGACTATTAAAAAACACAGTAACTATTACTTCCTGAGTGACATGCTAAATGCTTTACTATGCATTTCCATCAGTAAGTAAATATGACATTGAGCGTTCATAGGCCACTGACTATTGATGACATAGTGTCATCAAAATACATCCAGGAATGTCTTTCACACTTCATACAGTTTTATTAACATTACATTAGACAAATGTGTTACTCAGCACAGCTACACAGAAAAAAATGTCTAATTACAATGAAGCCAATATAAGTACGGATTGCTAAGCCAACGTGAGAAGATCTTCTATAACCAAGTATTGTTACTATCATTTAAAAAAGTGGAAAGAAAACTTTCTTCCTTTCTTCCCCAGCTACTCAAAAAGTGACTATAGTTAGTCTTCCACTTCATCTAGTCATCGTTCAAAGAGAGAAGAAACTTAGAACTGAGGATAAATTTCCTGACAGTTAGAACAATTAATCAGTGGAACAACTTGCCTCCATAAGTTCTGAATGATCCAACACTGGATGTTTTTAAGAAGATGCTGGATAGCCATTTGTCTGAAGTGGTGTAGGGTTTCCTGACTAAGCAGGGGGTTGGACTAGAAGACCTCCAAGGTCCCTTCCAACTCCGTTATTCTATTCTATTCTATTCTATGATCATTTTTCACACTTATGACCTTTGCAGCATCCCCATGATGATTTGATCAAAATTCAGACGCTTGGCAACTGGTTCACACTTATGACCATTGCTATATCCTAAGGTCATGTGATCACCTATTTTTTGACAAGCAAAGCCAATGGGGAAACCAATTTCACTTAACAACCAGGTTATTAACTTATCAACTGCAGCGATTCATTTCAACAACTGTTGCAAGAAAGGTTGCAAAATGGGGCAAAACTCACTTAATAAATGTCTCACTTAACCAATTTTGGACTCAATTGTGGTTGTATGTCAAGGACTGCTGTCGTCATGATCAGAGGAGAGGTTTCTTTCCCCAGCACTTCAGAGAAGTCTAACATCGGAATTAAAATAGAGCAGGGCCCATGGATATGAATGTGATTCATTGGGGCATCCATTCTTACATTCATACATTTTGACCTTCATTTTCTATGCAAGGTAGGTGAGTGGGCATGCCCATTAGCTGTGGGTACTAATTTTATTATTTTTGCTTTAAAAACACGGTGTCCTTTTCTATAACAAAATTATGCTCATTTTTTCAAATGATTTTATTTAAGGCATTAGGGGGAAATTCCATGTTTCACTCCTACAATCATGGTGGTATTAAGACTAAAGCCAGTATGAAAGTTGCTATCACATTCTAATAGGTGGTGTGAAGGAAGGACAAAATTATAAAATATTAGGAAAGCAATCGTAACTGCATTCAGATAGGACAACCCCCAGTCTGACCTTGTCTGATCTTAGAGGCTAACTGGATCAGCCCATATTAGTGTTTGGATGTGGAACCAAGGATGACTCAAATGCAGAAGCTAACAATTTCTCTTATACTACCAAGAAATATGTATGGATGTAGTGAACAGGAATCTAACTTAATCAAATAATATTTTAAATCATATCCAGTCCATTTAATTCAAGTACATATGAATTAAATCCAATTGCATTTCATTTTGTTCTGCACTCACCCACCAAACAAGGGAAGCAATCATCACAAGGAAGATTCTCAGGGAGGGAATGGAATAGAATAGAATGGAATGGAATAAGTGCTTCTGTACTCTTTCTATCAAAATGTCTATAATCTTTCCAATCTAAAAATCCCATGAAATCTATTTTTATTGTCCTCTCCCCTATCTTCCTACGCTGGTATAGTACCATATTATTATATCTGAAAAGAGGATTTGAGGATTATAGGCAGCATACATTCAGCTTTGCAGTATGAAATGCTGATAAGAGAATGAGAGTAAAAATACAAAGAAATAATATGGAGACTTTCCAAAGGAGATTTCCTAATTGGAACCCAGTTATTTATATAAAGATGTACATGTTATGCATGTTAATTCAGTTTTTAAAAATGCCTCTGCCAAAGTGTTTGAAATTTTAAATATTGGAAAACAGCTCAGGAAAGGAAGTCAGAATAAAGACTTCTAAAGATTATATTAGCAAACCTGTGAATCACAGGTTTTTTTATATGCATATAGGTGAACATGGTTTTGAATGACTTAATATTCTATATATTTAATTTTGCTAATTAATTTTTTTCCAGTGTTTTGATGAGTTGGATATGGCTTGCAATAAAAATGAAGCCACGGTGGTAAGGACAACTGCATAGCAAGGTTAAGTGCATTCTTGTCTTTGGTAACCATAATTACCTTTAAACAGGAAAAAAAAGTATTCTCAGCCCTGACAGCTAATTTACTATGAGTATATGCACCCAATTTATAAAAATGTAATATTGATGAAAAATAATCTTACACTGGTACTCATCAAAATTATTTTATTGTTCAAGTCTTTTATTATATAAATGAGAAAAGATTAATTTTGCAAGATGGGATTGTCGGAGATTGCTGCATAAACGAGATGCATGTCAGCACTAAATTTAATTATTGATCACAATACAATAGTGCTGACATTTCCAATCCCAAAGCTTCCAGTAAGTATCAGCAGATTTAAAATATATAGAGAGGGAGAGGGAGAGAAAGAGACCAAAGAAAAATATTTAATTGCAGATCCCCACATTTTATTAAATATTTGATTACAGTTAGATAAAATATTAATCACAACTTCCAATTCCAATCACCCACCATTTTGCATTCATGTATTGAATACAAGAAAGGATTGACCAGTCTAATTATTCCATGATTTGTGTCTTAAAATGGTTCCACCAATCTTTTAATCTGGATCTTTGAATTCAAGAATAGCAAAACATGCTAGAGAGGTTTTTCCTCGGCTGTCTTGGAAAAGCTCTGCAAGATATAATAGAGCAAGTCCAGAGACTACAGCTTGAAGTTGCTTTTACAATACTGGATGCTACGTGCATCCCGAGATGACTAGACACCTCGGAGAAATCTCATCCTGATTTACAACCCTTGATCCCTAGTTGCCAAGAAGGTATTTGGAGTATTTTCTGAAGGCAGGAGACACATACAGTCTTCTAGCAATTCAGAAAAATACGCTGGTCACACTAAGTCAAATCGTAACATTATAAAATGGCTTCATTCCAGCACAAACATAAAAGGAAGGAAAAAGCATTCCATTATGCAGCTGACATTCCTTATGAAAAGTATAACGCAGAATGCATATAGATTGAGCCCCATATTCTTTTAGTGGAAACCGGTTACTTTTGACAGTGTACATGGACAAAGAGGAAGTATATTGTGTGCATGTTTCTGAGTTTATGGGAGAAAATGTGTGTGCATGTGAGAAATGTGTAGGGGAGGGGGGATTGGCATTAATACGAACACACGTTGTATAGTTCCCCACTTGGCAAATTGTGAGGTTTTCTGATCAAGAATATTAACCGGCCAAGTTGCATGATAGGACCTCTCTAAACACAATTATAGTAATTGTGCGAACAGTAAACATGCAGCAGACAAAGCAGTTTCCTTTTGATAGGACAGCTAGTGGGCAGCTAATAAAGATAGAAACTGGGTTGGAAAGTAACCAACATCCACCGTACTGGTTCCCATGAGAAGTGCCAAGTGAAAATTATGGGTACAACAGTCCACTGGCGGAGGAGAGGGAATCTGTCTTGTCTTCCATTCTGTTCCCTATCCCTATCTATTCTCTATTCTTTTTTTAAAAAAGTATTCATTTTCTCGCAAAAAGACATACAAAATAGGAGAAAAAGGAACATCGGTAGGCCATTGTTTCTATTTCTTTTAGTTAATGTTCTGAAAAGTTCCACACGACAATGCTATGATGTTGATGCATGCTGTGCTTCAGCTAAGACATATGATTGACAGTTACGCCATTATTTCCACAATCTGGACTGATTGCTAAGAATAAATGCTAATCTTTATCTATTCAGGCTTGTGTGTGTGTGTGTGTGTGTGTGTGTGTGTGTGCCTCCCTCCCATCCTCTCCCCTACTCCCTGTATTTTTCATTATTTTTTCCCACCAGTGTAGAATTTATCTATTTGGTATACTCCTCATTCTGTTTTCTTTTACCAGTCTACGCTGGGTTGGAATGAAACACCTGGACAACTACTCTCTAATGGAACTTCTGGTATGATAGCTGTATTAGTAAATACCCACTAGTACACACTATGGTACATGACTCATTAGATGCCAATAAATGAGTCATCTAATTTAGACTAATTGAGTTGTACCCAGAGATTCTGTATGCATATGCAGATAGCTTTTTGTATCAAGAGTGTTTTGCATGCGCAAAAGCTACCCTACAGTGTAAACCTACTCTATATTCAGTTTTAATTTAATCACAACTTGGTACTGTATATATATACTCAGGAGACAGAATATTTTTCTCTCTGCTCTTATAATTGGATGCTGGTATTTAACATTCTGAGGAATAAAAAGTAAGAAACTTTTCATATCATTGCATCTTTCATCGGATTAGATATTTAATATATTACAATATAGTACAGAATAGAAAATAGTGATTATTGCCAGCATCTAATAGAAATATTCTTGTCATAAAATAAGAATTAGAATGTCATTGAATATTCTCTCCAAACTTTTCCTCCAGTCTTCCATTTTCCTTATCCCAACGCATCATTTAGAGAGAACATGAATGAATCCAGAAACAACCCTGAGTGACACCATAGGATTTAATGGAACAGAGATGAACACATAATTAAAGGGAAAAGTTTCCCCTGTCCTGTGGTATCTGATCTGATTCAAGGGAGCAGTGCTCATCTCTGTTTCTTAGCTGAGGGAACCAGCATTGTCTGAAGATGCTTCCGTAGTCATGGGGCCAGCATGACTAATACCCCAAGTTAAATGGAACGCTGTTACCTTCCCACTGAAGTGGTACCTATTTATCTACTCACATTTGCATGTTTTTGAACTGCTAGGTGGGCAGGAGTGGGGCAAGGATGGGAGCTCACCCTGCCGCACTGCAGTTGGGTCTCCAACCCAGGCTGTCAGCATTCCAGCTGACAAGTTCAGTGCTCAATAGTGCTCAACTAAAGAACTCCAAAAAACAAAGAAACTGAAGCTAAATCTATGAATGCTGAAATCCAGCAGACCTATGAAATGTCAAACATTGAGAAAGGAGCATATATTAAGATAGGGGTGTCAAACTGGGCCAGATGCGTCATGTGCAGGTCACGTTCACTCCAGCTCCGCAAATGGGGAAAACGTTGCAAAACATCACATGACAGCAACATGACACGGCAAGTTTGACACCCATGTATTAGAACATGTTACTTTACCAAGACATTCCTGGAAAAAATGGAATTGATATCTGATGATTCAGAAATCTGTAAACAGACAATGTAACACACTAGGTGAATATGACCTTGTGGGCGACCCTCACTCTGTCAAGGACCTTGGAGTACTCATATCAAACGATTTAAGCGCTAGCTCTCACTGTAACAGCATTGCCAAAAAGGCATTAAGAGTTGTTAATCTAATCTTACGAAGTTTCTCCTCCGGTAATATTAGATTGCTAACTAGGGCGTACAAAATCTTTGCTAAACCAATTCTCGAATGCAGCTCATCTGTCTGGACTCCACACTGTATATCAGACTTTAATACAATTGAGTGAGTCCAGAGGTATTTCACGAGAAGAGTACTAAACTGCTCCACTCGCAACAGAATACTCTACACCACCCGGCTTGAAATGTTGGGCTTGGACAACCTAGAACTATGCCGTCTATGGTTGAACTTAAGTATAGTACACAAAATTATCGTCTACAACATCCTACTGGTCAATGATTATTTCAGCTTCAACCGCAATAATACAAGAGCACACAACAGATACAAAATCAATATAAAACGTTCCAAACTTGATTGCAGAAAATACGACTTCAGCAACAGAGTGGTCAATGCCTGGAATGCACTACCTGACTCTGTTGTTATATCCTCTAATCCTCATAGCTTCAACCTTAAACTGTCTACTATTGACCCCACTGCATTCCTAAGAGGTCTGTAAGGGGCATGCATAAGCGCACCATCGTGCCTACTGTCCCTGTCCTACTGTCCCCATTTGTTCGTACCCATTTCATTCATACTCATGTTTATTCTTATTCTTATTATCTTGTACAAGATTGACAAATCAAATCAATAAATAAATAAAATAAATATTTTTTTTCTAAATGTATATCAGTGAATTGATAGAGAAGACCATATCCAAACTCTGCATTTAGAACATGGGGTGGCCATGGCGTTGTCAGTCTTATAACATTACTGGCATGCGATTATTTACGATTGCCTTGTCAGGGAAAGGATATTTCACAATTAAGTATAGCTCTAACAATTCCATCTCTGAAAGAAGATGCCAAATCCCCAAGCAATGTAAGAGTTTTGTTTAATTAATAAAATAATGGAAGATACAGCTATGAATACCAGAGCAATTAAGAAACTAACTAGGGAGGGAGGGAAGAAAGGAGGGAGGGAGGGAAGGAAGGAATTTGCACTAGACTTAGATTGATGCTTTCATTCCCGTTAGTGCAGCAGTCTATTTCTCCAGTTTAAGAACGATTGTGGGATATAAGCTTTATTTTTAAAGTGATTCTTAGATTTCCTTGAAAAAGAAATGCTGGCAATGCAAAATCCACATTTTATATAACCTCTGCAGGAAAGGTAGAGTGTTATTTTTAACATGTTAATGTCTGTACCAAGAGTTCCTCCTTTTAGGGAAAATAGCCATTCAAAGTCCTGAACCTTCCTTTTCATACATCGCTTTTTGTTTCCAATTCATCTGGCTTTTGTGCAGCAGCAAATGGTATAACCACATCGTAGCGTTATACTGAAGAAGTTCATATTTAACCTGACCTATTTGGAATGGGAATCCATACACCAGTATAAGACCCTTTGTGGTACTTCTTTGATAATTCTTTGCAAGTTTCCATTAGAAACCGGGAAAAGCCACTTCAAGAGTGAACACTTACAGCTTACTGTTTACCCATACACTCATAAGATCAAAACCCTTGGTCTTACTGTTTTTGTTAACAAGGAGCACTAAAAGTCTTCCCACCTACTGAGTTTCGGTTTCCATTTTACAATCTGAGATGACAGACGGCACAAAAATGATGAGAAAACTGTGGGGAGGCTTCCAGAAGATTGATTCTCTCATCAGCTGATTCTTTTCTAGTTAGTCTTTTATTGACTACAAAGGTAGAGCCAATGCAGAAGAGGAAAACTAGTCTGCCCTGTTTAATCCTGAGGGCATTGGCAAAAGGTGATCACTTTTTGAGAAAACAGAGGCCTACAAGGAAATCAGCACACGGTATGAGCTGTTAAGCTGATTTAAACACACGAGGGACGCCTGGGGTTGAGCTCAAGATCTCTGAGGTGTGAGATGAGAATGAAACCATTCCACAGACTAATATTACTGGGCTTTACTAGCAGGTGGTATAGTTGATCAGCCAGGAACCTGTGATTTGAAGAATAGGCCAATATATCTGAAAGACATGAAAAGTCATTCATTTCCCCCAACTACCCCCTCTTTTCCACCACAATCAAAAATAGTGAAGTTTGATCATCTTGTCCCATGCATTCTTTGAAAACCAGCCTGAGACAGACTGAGCAAAATTATTTTGGTTGTACGCAGCCTGAAAGATATTAAATATATAAGTATATGAAGGGTGAAATAAACAGAATGTGCACATTTCCTCTGCTGAAAAATTGCACTCCATTGTCTAGGGTTCGTGTCAAAATTATGTGTAAAAGCAACCCAAGAAACAATGAAGAACACATCACAAGTTCTGATATGGGAATGGGGTGAAGTAGATCAATTTTGTATTTAGTTATAATGTCTACCATTGGCTTTATCTTCATTTTAAATCTGGACATGCAAGTGCCAAAATCATACTTATTTGACAGCAAAAAGAAATAATATTTTGAATAACTGACTAAACATAAACAATAGAATATAATAGCAGTAGTAATACCAGCAGTAAGTTGCCTCCAAAATAGCCTAATGGCTTGTTGATTATTATTTAATGACAGTAAAATCTTCCTTCTCAGATCTCTCAATATATATGAAGAATCAAGTAACTTGGTAACTCGGAGGACTTGTGGATCAAAAGGTGCTTTGTCGTTCGTTCTGGAGTGTTGTGTTGTTAGTTCTAAAACCTGTGCCAAAGATTAACATCTGTCTACCAAGTTATTGAACACAGGTCTCCAACACTCTTTCATTCTTTTATCCATGGGGGCCATTGAATGTATTGGGATACAAGTCATATATATCAACGACCTAGGATCCTTCCATCAAACAAGGAAGGCCATGTGAGAGTATATTATTTTATTCAGACAAACAGAAAGTAATGGTCAAATGAGACTAACCTAAACATGGTCCTTTGTCATGGTCAGATCATGCTGCCCACCAAGGAGGTAGGACCTCCTAATTAATTAATTAATTAATTAATTAATATTGCAGGGTTTCTGGGGAAAATTGAGGTTATTCCTGAAATTCTAACAATATTTAATTGAAACCTCAACACTGCTTAAAATAAGTAGGTGACAACAGTCCTAATTTGTATTACACCTGTTTGGACTCCCACTGTCCATAGATACTGGGGAGCTCCTGGTTCTCAGAAGAATTCTGAAAAATGAAATGGCATAAAAGATGCCTGGAGGATGACTGGAAGATAAGTAAAAATAACCAAATAAAAAGTAAAAATGACCAAGCATAGGTAAGAACATTTAAGGATTGCCTTGTGATGTTACGAATGCAAAAATCTAATTATGTTGCAACTCTTAACATGCCTGCACTTAGACTACTAGCAGGGTGACCTAGTCCTTCTGCTAGGGTTGCTGTGATGATTACTGAAGGCATTCAACAGATAAAATCACTTAGATCCACTAGTTCTCTGAGTTGACTGAGTCATGGTCTGGCTTAGTTGAAAATACATATCCACAAATCCCCAAAATATACATGAGTGTTGGAGAAGAGGAGATCTGTAGCGGAATCCAAAATTTCTGGTCTAAAAATTTTGGGTATCTAACACATTAGGAAATTCTTCAATTCACGACTTGGCTTTTCCCTAAAGCTTACTGAATCAAAGAATAACATTAGAAATAGTGAGTTAAGAAAGGAATCGTATCAATACAGTTCCACTGTCTTTTCACATGTGCCAACAGGAATAAGAAAACCCCTAATTTTTAATTATTAGTGTTGATATTTGTTTGTTCATCCATCATAGAAGGGGAAAGACCAACTGGGGTCTTGCTTAGATGTTGTGTGCACTTTATGATTCTTTCCTACATGTAGATGGCAATAAGGTATTTGCTCACACAATCTTCTATTCTCTAGATTTCAGGTTTTGAAGAATCTCATTGATTTTGGTCACCAGCTGCCTCACCCCCAAGAGGAAAGCTAAGCCTCAGTGCTTTCTTATTTCCCATAGGTTTTATTTCTTTTTTCTTTTTTTTTTTGTTTACCTGCTAAGCATTATTGGGTTGAGATACAATCAATATAAAATCCAATGTAAGCAAATTTCCATATGTTAATAACTGCCAAGCAAATCTACACCTCATCAGCATTTCTTCTATTTCACAAGAACAGAGCTAAAGTAAATGTAAAAACAAATTAATTTAGATTCAACACTATTATTTGGGATGTGATAATATACATGAATAATCAGAAGTATATTGGACTATGTTTAATAGTAAGGGACTTCCTCTGAAAAGAAGGACTTAGAAACCATAAATATAAACTAAACCACTATTTAATTTAGTTCCTGACATGGAAGTACAAGCAGAACTGCACCCAAATTCTGTTCCCATTGTAAAATGCCCATTAACCAAAGCAAATGTTCAGATGTCCCTTAGTCAAGCAAAGTGAGCTTGGTTCAGATTTAAGATGTATTTTTCAATACATCTGTGCACTGAGTATTTAAATTACATAATGCAGATCTTATTGAAACTTGGAAATAAACATTTTTTTCTTTTTATGACCCTGTAATCCCTTGTATTGGATGGAGTTGTGGCAAAGTTTGCAGCAGATATATTCTCTTTGCAATTTGGAAATAAAGATTATCCAGGAAAAATATGCCTCTTAACCAGGAGTATAACCTACTGTATTAAGCGCAGAACTGTTTGGACCTGGAGGAGCATTGGATTTCCCCTCTTCAAGAATAGAAAGATAATCCTAACACCCGCTTCCTACCTCCATATCAGCTTCCATGACCAATATTGGTTATGATTACAGAAATCCCAATTTCACACGGGGAACATTCCAGCATTATGTCTAGAGGCTATTCTTATGCTTAGGGGTGGGTTGTTGAGGATTTTTAACAGCTAACATCTCTATGTCCACATTAATTCTTGTCAGTCTATTCAGTCAGGTCTAGAGACTCAATTCTGTCAGTGGGGCATTTCAATTAGACAATGCAGACATATTTGTCTACTCTGAGTGGTAATAGCGTTCCAGCAGAGTTTTTCACATCGTCTTCTGCTCGATGTGTGAACTAAAGGGCACCAAACATAGGATTTTCTTTTTCCAAAATATATGCTCCATTACTGAACTGCAGCTTTTTCCTGCGATGAAGGTCGTAGCTTTATTAATTTCCCACAGATTAATTTCAAAACCAAGCATATTTACGTGTTAAGGAATTTTCTGTTCATTTTCTATTTGGAGTGAAGAAACATGTTTTGAACACGCAAAACAAGCAACAAAAAGTCAGCAGTTAAGCAATAATGAAGTTCCATAACCACATTGCTAGAACTGTCACAAACAATCATGTTACAGAGGGTGAAAAAATCCAGCACAAGACACTTAGTACTACAAGGTGAATCAGAATCTACTTCAAATCCCTCAGAATCCCAAGACTTACAATTCCCAGTTAGCAATTGCAACAATGAGTGACTTGGCCCCCTTTTTAGATTCTATTGATGAAAATCGGGAGGGGTTTACTTTATTTATTACAATTCATTTAACACAGTTTAGAGGCTATATCAGTGATGGCTAACCTTTTTCTAAAGGTGTGCCAAAACTGTGTTTGTGCGTGTGTGCTATCCCGCGTGTGCGCGTGTCCACCCACCTGCGCCTGTGCAAGCGACCCCCCCACCTGCACATGCGCAAGCAATCCCCCCACCGTGCATGTGCAAGCGACCCCCCTGTGCAGGGGGAGGGGGAACTTTCACCCTCCCCAGCTTCCACTTCTGATGCTTTTCTGAAGCGTAGGGAGGGCGAAAACAGCCTCCCTGGCCCTCTGGAAGGGCGAAAACCAGCACATGCACACCGGAGCTGAGGGCTGCCATGCTGGCAAATATGGTTCTGTGTGCCACCTGTGGCACACATGCCATAGGTTCACCATCACGGGGCTATATGATCTGAATGACTCTAAGTGGCTTACATTAAGAAAAGTAAGTATAATAAGAAAGCAGAAGACACAGATCATAAGCATCCAAAACAAACATCCTGCATAATGATAACACGTCCCACAGAGGCTCAATCATCACTCTGCCCCAAGTCCTGGGAGAGCAGCCAAGTTCTTCAATGACTTTCTGAACCTCATCATCAGAGTGGATCATCAGATCTTTGGGGAAAAGCTGTTCCAGAGGACAGGCACTATGAGAAAGAAGACATGCTTTCTGGATCCCACAAGATGACACTGCTTGATCAAAGTTCACCCACTCTGCCTGATATCACTTGTTGGGCAGAAACAATTAGAAATCAATTAGAAAAATCAGACAGTAGGAAGGCACCACATAAACATAAGTCACAGAACAGCCCAAAGCACGTATTCCATTAGAGAGAAATTCCCTGAAGATAGGCTCCAGCATGAATCCAAAAGCTCAGAAGAGTAAATCTCTGATCCCGGGAACCGACCCAAATTCAATTTTGCATCATTATTCTGGGACACATATATTTGCCTTAATTTGCAAGAAACAATTAGAGACAACAAGTCCTTCAAATAGTACCATGAAGGTCTTTATAAGTAATAGTCAGCACCTTGAATTGCATCTAGAAGCCAACTGATAACCTATACAGCTAGTGAAGCAGTGGCATCGCATGAGTCTAGAAAGGCAGGTTCATTACTATCTACAACATTGTATTCTGGACCACCTGAAGCTTCCAAATGGTCTTCAAAGGCAGCCCCACATAAAACACATTGCAATTATCTCCAATGCAGATACATCCATTGTGAGGTGATGAGGACATGAGTTACTAGCTGAAGGCTCTCTCGATCCAGGAAAAGGCGTAATGGGTACATTTGATGAATCTGTGCATAGTCTTTCTTGACCACAACTGCCACCTGCTCTTTGACCAAAGCTGTGGGTTTTTTTTAGATTTTGTATCTCCTGCATTTTAGATACTGTGCGGGAGATAAGGGTATTAGAGAATTTTAATTTTAAAGCAGTGGATTTTTTTAAAAAAAAAATGGTCTGGGAACTCCTGAGGATCTCCCGGACTCTGATTTTATCAGATAAGTAATAAATATTTTTTAATATTCTTAGTTTTAAGTTCTACAGAAAAGATAGATATATAGAGGGAGGGAGGGAGGGAGAGAGAAAGAGAGAGAGAGATGAGAGAGACAGAGAGGTGATAGATAGATGGATGGATGAATGGATGGATATCATTCATATAAATCAAAACTGTTTGGGGTCCTCAATTATTTTTAAGAATGCAAATGGTTGAGAACTGCCATCAAGAGTTAAGACTTCTTGAAATGAGCTCCTACTATTTCCGGCTGCCTATCTGATAGATGTCCAAAGTTCATCTTTACAAACCATGATTAGGAGATCAGGCTCATCATGTGAAAACAACGCAATGAGGGAAGCGGATTTCATTGAGAGGGTTTATTAAAAGCAGTGGGAAACCCCTTACTTATTAAATCATAAAATATTTGTAAAACTACACTTAAAAGCTTTTCAGCATAATCAGGCATAGTTTTTACTTTTCTAACAAATAAGCTAATTAAGACTGGTCCTTTATTCAACAAACAACAACTCCTTTCTTCTGCACACCTCCCACCCACCCCTTCCTCCAAAATCTGTGTCCTAGGCATCTTTGAATTTTAATAATGTCTATTTTTATAAACAAAATAATAAGTGTCCTGAATATTTATTTCCAATGAGTGGGCATAGTGTCTATCCATTTTCCAGGGATATTGCCATTTTACAGATTTAATTCCTTAAAAAAAACTAATAATAACTCCCCATTCTAGTTTCTTGGCTTCTTTATTCTTTTTCTGCTTGCTGAGCTTTTGCCCCATTGGAAAAGTTTCCACTTCATTAGCTCCATACTGTCTCCCGTTTATTTTTACCATGCCTTTTCCTTCACATTTAGTTCTCTTTCCTCTGTTGTAAACACATTTATAATCACATAGGCAGAAAAGCCTACTTAGGTCAACTTGGAAATTACCATCAAGGTCTACGTTAGATATTAACCTACAGCTTTTAGTCTCACATATTAATGAAACCGTAGGAATGATACTTTTATAATGTGACTTTGAAATTAATTAATTCTCACCTGCCTGTTTGTTAGAAGTCATCCAGATGATGCATATTACTTATCAAAACTTTCCAAACAATAAACTAATTGTAAAATTTAAAAACAAAAATAAAAATATTAGAAATGCATCTCAGCATCTTTACCTAAAAAGCAAGCAAATGGGGCCAATTCATCATGTTATAATTGGGGATAGATCAACCTTAAATTTGTATTTTTTTTCACAGCAGGTATCCAGATATCCAGCAACCATTCCTTCGAGTTATGTGATATTATAAACTTCTCAGAGAGTACAGCTAAGTGCTATGTGGTAATATATAAGCCTAAGTGCTCTTGCTGTTGCTATCACTATAAGTAGTTTAGGCATCCATTCTTAACAATGACACAAAACTATGAAATAAATATGATGAGCCAAGATCCACCCTTTGGTATTTATGATATAACGTAGCATGCACATACATAAGAGGCAGAGTAGCATTGTGATGTTATGATGCTGTGTTAGAACTCCTGCCTCCCACCTACACGTTCTTTGCCGGCGGATCCCGGAGGCCTCCTTGGTTCACCGAGGAGCTCTGGGAGAAGAAGCGCCGGAGGAGACGCCTAGAGCACCTGTGGAGGTCTGATAAGTCCGAATCGAACCGAGCACTTTTAACAACTTGCACCAAGGAATATATCAGGGCATTGAGGACAGCAAAAAGAACGTATATTGCCACCTTGGTTGCGTCCGCTGAGTCCCGCCCAGCCGCCCTGTTTAGGATAACCCGCTCCCTCCTAAATAGGAGGGATACGGGGGACCCCCTGCAGGGTAAGGCTGAGGATTATGTCCAGTTCTTAGCGGACAAAGTTGCTCGGTTTCGGTCGGACTTGGACTCCACCTTTGCAGATCCAGCCGAGGCACAGGGGGATAACTTGGCAGACCATCTCTGGGTTGAGTTTCAGGATGTTGCCCCTGGGGATGTGGACAAGGCCATACGAGCTGTGAGTGCCTCCACCTGTGTACTGGACCCGTGTCCCTCCTGGCTGGTTGCCAACAGCAGTGAGGTGACACGAGGCTGGATCCAGGCGGTCGTTACCGCCTCCCTTCGGGAGGGGCACTTCCCCGCCGCACTTAAAGCGGCGGTGGTGAGACCCCTCCTGAAGAAACCATCCTTGGATCCAGCCATTTTCAACAATTACCGTCCAGTCTCCAACCTCCCCTTTGTCGGGAAGGTTGTTGAGAAGGTGGTGGCCTTCCAGCTCCAACGGTCCTTGGAGGAAGCTAGTTACCTTGACCCCTTCCAGTCCGGCTTCAGACCTGGTTACAGCACAGAAACCGCTTTGGTCGCATTGACCGATGATCTCTGGAGAGCCAGGGATGGAGGCCATGCGTCCATCCTGGTCAGGGGTGGGTTCCTCCCGGTTCGCACCGGTTCTTGCGATCCGGTTCGTCAGTGAACCCGGAAGTAATTAACTTCCGGGTTCCTAGCCCCTGTCGCTGGGTGCCTGCAGGGTTTTTCTTTTTAAAAAACACCTCTCCGGAGAGGAAGCCCTGTCAAAGCGCACCTTTCCTGCCTCAGCGGCTGCAGGGACCACCCCGCTGCTTTATCTTCCTCCTCCTCCTCCTCCCCTTCCGCCCACAGCAGCAGCAACGGCAGCCGAGCTGGGAAAGGGGCGCTTTGGCAGGGCTGTGGGAGCCCTGTCAAAGCGCACCTTTCCCGCATCAGCGGCTGCAGGGACCGCCCCGTCGCTTTCTCTTCCTCCTCCTCTTCCCCTTCTGCCATGAGCAGCAGCAACGGCAGCCGAGCTGGGAAAGGGGCGCTTTAGCAGGGCTGTGGGAGCCCTGTCAAAGCGCACCTTTCCCACGTCGGCGGCTGCAGGGACCGCCCCGTCGCTTTATCTTCCTCCTCCTCCTCTTCCCCTTCTGCCATGAGCAGCAGCAACGGCAGCCGAGCTGGGAAAGGGGCGCTTTGGCAGGGCTGTGGGAGCCCTGTCAAAGCTCACCTTTCCCGCGTCGGCGGCTGCAGGGACCGCCCCATCGCTTTCTCTTCCTCCTCCTCCTCTTCCCCTTCTGCCATGAGCAGCAGCAACGGCAGCCGAGCTGGGAAAGGAGCGCTTTGGCAGGGCTGTGGGAGCCCTGTCAAAGCGCACCTTTCCTGCGTCGGCGGCTGCAGGGACCGCCCCGTCGCTTTCTCTTCCTCCTCCTCCTCTTCCCCTTCTGCCATGAGCAGCAGCAACGGCAGCCGAGCTGGGAAAGGGGCGCTTTGGCAGGGCTGTGGGAGCCCTGTCAAAGCGCACCTTTCCCGCGTCGGCGGCTGCAGGGACCGCCCCGTCGCTTTCTCTTCCTCCTCCTCCTCTTCCCCTTCTGCCATGAGCAGCAGCAACGGCAGCCGAGCTGGGAAAGGGGCGCTTTAGCAGGGCTGTGGGAGCCCTGTCAAAGCGCACCTTTCCTGCGTCGGCGGCTGCAGGGACCGCCCCGTCGCTTTCTCTTCCTCCTCCTCCTCTTCCCCTTCTGCCATGAGCAGCAGCAACGGCAGCCGAGCTAGGAAAGGGGTGCTTTGGCAGGGCTGTGGGAGCCCTGTCAAAGCGCACCTTTCCCGCGTCGGCGGCTGCAGGGACCGCCCCGTCGCTTTCTCTTCCTCCTCCTCCTCCTCCCCTTCTGCCATGAGCAGCAACAACGGCAGCCGAGCTGGGAAAGGGGCGCTTTAGCAGGGCTGTGGGAGCCCTGTCAAAGCGCACCTTTCCCGCATCAGCGGCTGCAGGGACCGCCCCGTCGCTTTCTCTTCCTCCTCCTCTTCCCCTTCTGCCATGAGCAGCAGCAACGGCAGCCGAGCTGGGAAAGGGGCGCTTTAGCAGGGCTGTGGGAGCCCTGTCAAAGCGCACCTTTCCCACGTCGGCGGCTGCAGGGACCGCCCCGTCGCTTTATCTTCCTCCTCCTCCTCTTCCCCTTCTGCCATGAGCAGCAGCAACGGCAGCCGAGCTGGGAAAGGGGCGCTTTGGCAGGGCTGTGGGAGCCCTGTCAAAGCGCACCTTTCCCGCGTCGGCGGCTGCAGGGACCGCCCCGTCGCTTTCTCTTCCTCCTCCTCCTCCTCCCCTTCTGCCATGAGCAGCAACAACGGCAGCCGAGCTGGGAAAGGGGCGCTTTAGCAGGGCTGTGGGAGCCCTGTCAAAGCGCACCTTTCCCGCATCAGCGGCTGCAGGGACCGCCCCGTCGCTTTCTCTTCCTCCTCCTCTTCCCCTTCTGCCATGAGCAGCAGCAACGGCAGCCGAGCTGGGAAAGGGGCGCTTTAGCAGGGCTGTGGGAGCCCTGTCAAAGCGCACCTTTCCCACGTCGGCGGCTGCAGGGACCGCCCCATCGCTTTATCTTCCTCCTCCTCCTCTTCCCCTTCTGCCATGAGCAGCAGCAACGGCAGCCGAGCTGGGGAAGGGGCGCTTTGGCAGGGCTGTGGGAGCCCTGTCAAAGCGCACCTTTCCCGTGTCGGCGGCTGCAGGGACCGCCCCGTCGCTTTCTCTTCCTCCTCCTCCTCTTCCCCTTCTGCCATGAGCAGCAGCAACGGCAGCCGAGCTGGGAAAGGAGCGCTTTGGCAGCGCTTCCGCCACGCCCCCAAGGACCGCTGACCTCGCGCCTCCGTTTCTTCTTCTTCCCCAGCCTTCCCAGTTAGCTTGCTTGAAGCTCCGAGGAGGCGGGAGGAGGGTCGCAGCAGGAGTGGAAGTGGGGGGAGGTCTTCCCGGCCGGGAAGAGCTGAGAGGCTGCCGGCCCCTTTCGCAGGAAAGTTAACTTTTCTTGGCGAAATCCTGCCCCCCCGCGTGGGTGAGTGGTCGGCTGTCCTCTTCCCGTAAGCCACCCGGAGTTACCTGTGTGTGAGGTGGGCTGCCCTATGCATTTGCGTGTGTGCGCTGGAAAGAGAGTGAAAAAGAGAGGGAGAAATAATTATATTAATTAGATAGATCAATCTTTCTCCACCTTGGAGACTTGAAAGTGTGTGGACTTCAACTCCCAGAAAGGGAGTTGGGAGAAAGGGAGAAAGGAGGAGAGAATGAAAGGAAGATGGGGGAAAGAAGAAAGAGGTAAGGAGAGGAGGATGGAAAGGAGAGAAAGAGGGGGAGAGAGGGTAGAAAGGGGAAGCGGAAGAGCAGGAGTAAGAGAAAGGGAAGGGAAGAAGGAAGGGGAAGGAGAGGAAGAAGGAGGAAAGTAGAGAAGGGAGGGAGGGTGAAAAGAAAGAGGTAAGGAGAGGAGGATGGAAAGGAGAGAAAGAGGAGGAGAGAGGGTAGGAAGGGGATGAGGAAGAGCAGGAGTAGGAGAAAGGTACAGGAAGAAGGAAGGGAAAGGAGAGCAGGAAGGAAGAAAGTAGAGAAGGGAGGAAGGGAGAAAAGAAAGGGAAAATAAGGTGGTGTTATAACAGGAGGAAGGGATGGTAAACAAAGCAACCCAAACTGTATATTATAACCTATTAAATGAAATAATAAATGTATAAGAATGATAAATGTTAAAACACTTGTAACCAAACGACATGCTATATGTGATGATGGGTTTTTTTTCTTTTTGTTTTGTTTTGTTTTTATTGTTGTGGGTATGTGTTGTCTATGTAACAAAAAAAATAAAAAAATATATTTTTATAAAAAGGTGGAGAAACACTGAGATAGATGATAATGAGGGAGGGAGAGGGAGAGAGAGAGAGAGAGACCATAACTAGATAGACAGTTAGGCAGGCAGATAGACGGATGGATAGAGAGAAAGAGAGAGAGATAGGTAGGCAAGCAGATAGATGGATGGAGAAAGAGAGGGGGGAAAGAGGGAGAGGGATACCATAACTAGATAGGCAGTCAGATAGACAGACAGACGGATGGATGGATAGAGAGAGAGAGGATGTATATAATTAAGGTGACCAGAAGTCCCTAGCAAGGTCGCAGGCTGGCAGTAACTGCCGTGGCCTAGCTCCCCCCCCCCCCCGGTCAATGGTGTCCCTCTTTACCAATCTGAAAATCTGGTCACCTTACTTGTTTAGGTAATTCTGAGGTGGTTGATGGTTCTGTGAGTGCCTGTCCTTTATAATTTTCCACATTGCCTTGATGGTTTTTATTCCAGTGACTTAGTCTTTCCTGTTCTTAGGCTTAGGAAAAAAAAACTGGTTTCATTGGCAGTCTTTCTTTTTTTTTGGGGGGGGGGGGGGGGATTTTTATTTTTTTGGTGTTTTCCTAGCACTGTCATAGTTTGTGGGTGTGGGTGGTGTGTAATGTCCCACAGTTATCTATGCATTAATAATGATCTAGTAATATTAATAATATCTAGTAATTAGTAATATCTAGTAATAACATCGTCTTGGCCACTCCCACCAGGTCACATGGGCGGCAGGCCACTCCCATCCGGTGACATGGGCGGCAAGCCACTCCCATCCGGTCACATGGGCGGTAAGCCACTCCCACAAAGGAGGCCACGCCCACAGAGGTGGTTCGAACAATTTTTGAAACCCACCCCTGATCCTGGTTCTCCTTGACCTCTCGGCGGCTTTCGATACCATCGACCATGGTATCCTTCTGCGACGACTGCGGGAGGTGGGGGTGGGAGGCACTGTTTTGCAGTGGTTCTCCTCCTACCTCTCGGACAGGTCGCAGTCGGTGTTGGTTGGGGGGCAGAGATCGTCCCCTAGGCCCCTAACATATGGGGTGCCGCAGGGTTCGGTCTTATCCCCCCTACTATTTAACATCTACATGAAACCGCTGGGCGAGATCATTCGGAGGCACGGGATAAAATACCACCAATACGCGGACGACACTCAGTTGTATCTGTCCGCCCCGTGCCAACTCAATGAAGTGGTGGACGTCATGAACCGGGGTCTTGAGGCCGTTAAGAACTGGATGAGAGCTAACAAACTGGTACTCAACCCGGACAAGACCAAGTGGCTGTTGTGTTTCCCTCCCAATAATTTGGCCAGTGTTCCATCGCTCAGGCTGGGGGGTCAAATTTTATACCCCTCAGATAGGGTTCGCAACTTGGGAGTCCTCCTGGACCCACAGCTGACCTTTGACCATCACCTGTCGGCTGTGACCAGGGGGGCATTTGCCCAGGTTCGCCTGGTGCGCCAGTTGCGACCCTACCTGAATCGGGAGGCCCTCACAACAGTCACTCGAGCCCTTGTGACCTCTAGGCTGGAATACTGCAATGTGCTCTACATGGGGCTGCCCTTGAAGAGCATCCGGCGACTTCAGCTAGTCCAGAATGCGGCCGCGCGAGTGATTGTGGGCGCACCGCGGTTCGCCCACATAACACCTATCCTCCACGAGCTGCGCTGGCTACCTGTTGATCTCCGGGTGCGCTTCAAGGTGCTACTTACCATCCATAAAGCCCTCCATGGTAGTGGATCTGAGTACTTGAGAGACCGCCTCCTGCCAATTACCTCCCTTCGACCTATTAGATCGCACAGATTAGGCCTCCTCCGAGTTCCATCCACCAGTCAGTGCCGACTGGCGACTACGCGGAGGAGAGCCTTTTCAGTAGTAGCTCCGACCCTTTGGAACGATCTCCCCGTGGAGATTCGCACCCTCACCACTGTCCAGACCTTCCGCACAGCCCTTAAAATCTGGCTATCCTATCAGGCCTGGGGATAAAGATTCTAATTCGCCCCACCCGAATGTTGAATGAAAGTTGTGTTTTATTGTTTATTTTTTTATTCACGTACTGTCTTATGTTTTGTCTTGCACACCCCCTCCCATGAATTGTAAGCCGCCCTGAGTCCCCTCAGGGAAAAGGGCGGCCTATAAATAATAAATAAAATCTAAAAAAAATCTAAATCTTATGTTACAAATAGAGATTAACAGAGTTGGAAGAGACCTTGTACGTCATCTAGTCCAACCCCTGCCCAAGCAGGAAACCCTACACCATTTCTGTCAGATGACAGTCCAGTCTCTTCTTGAAAACTTCCAGTGATGAACCTCCCACAATTTCCGAAGGCAAGCTGTTCCATTAGTTGATTGCTCTCACTGTCAGAAAATTTCTCCTTATTTCCAGGTTGAATCTCTCCATGTTGGCTTCTAATGGCTGCCAATATAGTATATATAGAGGATAAATCTCCATAGGTAAGTGTAACCAAGCTGCACCTGAGCTAGAAGGCAAACTCCTGGTGCTACAGTCTCTAAAAGATTTTCTTCTCCACAAATTGTTCCTTAAATTTGTCCATCATCCTTGTGCTCAATAGGGGGATTCACTTACCTTCCCTACCGGTTCACAAATGTGAGCGTGCGCACATCTGCGCATTCACACAACCTCTGCACATGCACAGTGCTCACGCATTACGTCAGGGTGGTTGGGTGGAGCCTCTCATAGCCGGCGCTACTGGTTCACCCAAACCAGAGAGAACCGGCTGAGTACCAACTCTGATTTATATAGTGGCTAAAGAAAGAAATACTCTCCACAGATGGCCCAGTTCTCAAAATAGAGGCTTCATAACCGTACCTTCCTTCCTCATCTTGATCTTTCCACATGCATTATCCTTCCCTCTTCATGTCAGTGACATCAACATGAAAAATGAGTAAAGGAGGAAAAAAGAATAGCTGTGATGATGCAGTGCTTAGAATGCAATATTGCAGAATAATTCTGCCCACAGTCTGGAGTTCAATTCTCACCAGGCTCAAGGTTGACTCAGCCTTCCATCCTTCCAAGGTCAGTAAAATGAGGACCCAGATTGTTGGGGGCAATATGTTGACTCTGTAAACCGCTTAGAGAGGGCTGTAAAGAGCTGCGAAATGGTATATACATCTAAGTGCTATTGCTCTTGTTAACAGTAGCTGCAAACCTGAAGAAGAATCTAACTATGGTGCTAAGATTGCTACAACAGTTGAAGTAGAGAATCTTCACTACAGCCATTATAGCAAGCATTTCAGTGGGATGGTTTCTGATTATAAGCTTCAGTGGAGAGACAGTGTGTAGGTTTTGCTTTAAAAAATGAAGACATTTAAAAAAAAATAAAGTTAAAGGAAGGAAGGGAGATGAGAATAGCATGGCAAAAGCGCCAACTCTTTGTTTAACTATCACCCAACGCTTTGTCCAGTATGTGTTTATCCACAGAAGCCTGTTACTGAGATTTTGTTTCCACAGTCCCTTTGTGATCAAGGAAGAAATAAATCATCTCAAGATATAAATGGTAGACATTTCTTTCCTGATTTTTGTAAAATCATCTGCGTTAGGCTTAGCCACTGAACATATCTTTATCCTTCCTACTGCAGGGTGTTGAGACAGAGGGGGAAGAAAATAGCACCATCACAACAGCATCTAACCAAACAAACTGCAGAAAACACAGGGACTCATACCGATATTGTGTACACAGAATATATTGAAGAAGGTTGTTTTATCCTGAAATTTAAACCTGATCCTTTCTAATAAAATAGAATATAAGCTCCTATTGTTAGAGGATAGAACTTTAAGGGAAATAGGCTATCATTAAGAGTACAGCTCAATCCATTATGCAACTTTCTACTGACAAATAAATAAATAGTTGCTGTTGAGTGCCCTGAAAAAGTTTTTGGAAAGAATGAATTATCATTTCCACCCCCTGGAAGTTATTGTAATAAGGATGCTTTTTCATCATAATTTCAGAGCACTTTTCAAGGCTGGAAAAGAAGAGCTTGTCCCAAACCTGAACTACATCCCAATTCAAGAGTCTGACCGGTTTTTCCCCATATAAAAGGGGAGTTATTTCTTTCAATCAATCAGAAGAGAGCTGAAAGGGAGCTGGGAGGTCTTCTTCTCCAGCCCTCTGCTCAAGCAGGAGACCCGATACTATTTCAGATAGGTGGTTGTCCAGTCTTTTCTTTAAAACCTCTGAAGCACCTACAACTTTTGGAGGCACCTCACTGTTGGGAAGGTTCTCCTTAATTCCAAGTTGCTTCTCTCCTTGATCAGTTTCCATCCATTGTTTCTTGTCTTGCCTTCTGATGCTTTGGATAATTGGTTGACCCCACCCCCTTACTTTGTGGCAGCCCCTCAAATACTGGAATACTGCTATCATGTTACCCCTCATCGTTCTTTTCTCTAGACTAGCCAAACCCAAATCATGCAACTGTTCTTCTTTTGTCTTCAGGCCTTTAATCATCTTAGTTTGCTCTTCTTTGCATTTTTCCAAAGTCTCAACATCTTTTTTGTACTGTGGTAACCAAAACTGGATGCAGTATTCCAGGTGTGGCCTAAGGTCTTTAGTGGCCTAAGTGTTTCAGTGGAGGTTAATACCAGAGGTGGGTTCTGGCAGGCACTACTGCCGTTTCACTCATGCGCACATATATGCAGTACAATTAAAATTGTTCTGTGCATGCGTGGAACTGAAAAACAAGATGGTGGCACCGACAGCACTGCCCCCCAGATTTGGGGGTGTGACAGGCCTGGGTTGCTGCCGGTTCCAGCGATCCAAGCTGCAAAACCATTAACAGTCTGAACTGATAGGAACCCACCACTGGTTAATACTAAAGCTAGACTTTCACACCAGTGTGAACTCTTCAGAAGAAAGAGAAATGTTTATTAATTTCTTCCTTTCCTTCTGGTCCTTGACTCTCCAATATAAGATACTTGAAAGGAAGATGCAGAAATTATTTCCCTTGGCGTCAATGCGGCATCATAGAAAAGGAGACCGTCTCACTTAACTGCCTTTGAGGGGTCATTACACTGAGTTTTGCAAAAGAGAGAATGACTTTTTGATACCAGCCTCTCAACCTACGGAATAAATTGCCATTTGAGATATATTAAGTCCCACTATCCGCAGCTTTTTAAAAAGCCACAAAGACCAATTTGATCTGCTCAGTGGCAGCAGAGGTGCCTCTGGAAAACTAAGCAGAGTTAGAATTGTTTGGCATTTGCATACCGATACTAGGGTTGTAGACTAGACTAAAAAGCTGAAATATTGCTGTCTGAGTCCAAGATCAAGATGGCACCTCATTCCTATGTAACAAATTGAATTTCACTTCAACCTAACATCCACTGTGCCTGTGGTCTTGCTTAGGGGTCCTAGATTTGCATGATGGATAGCACTGTATCCCATAGCCATGACTGGCTCCAGCATCTGCTTATTTCACTCTGCCTTTCAGTTGGGCTGATCCTAAACAAAGGTAATATTTTAAATGTCAGTCTGCAAAAGTCAGTCTGCAAAAGGAGATGATGCCTGAAAAGCAAAGAAGTGGCTGATCCAAATTTGCTTTCATTCATTTGCTGCTGCAGCCTTCCTTCCTTTTCTCCAGGTTGTCCAATGAATGAAAAATGTTGTCATACCAACAGAAGTTTCAGCCAAAGTGCTCAAGAAGAAAAAAGGGAAAAGCCTAAAAAGTTGGAACATGCACAAAGGAGAACAGTTGGGCTGTTGCTGGCCCTTGACTAGAATGGAAATAGTCAGTGTATTTTCATATCATTAGATGTATGGATGCATTTCTCCTTAAGAAAGATTCCAGCCAGCACATTTTTCCTTCCTCTTTCATTTCAAGATAACCAAATCCTATTGTTGCTTAAGCTGAGTTCCAATATGGCCTGAACTTTCTTTCCTCCATTTGAGAAGAGTTGTTTTGTTGTTGTTGTTCCTTGGAAAGGAAAGCAAAAGTGGGGAGAAGGAAGAGGAGGAGGAGAAGGAGGGAGGAGGAGGAAGTGATAATGATGATTTATGGCCACCCACTCCAAGAAACTCTAGGCAGCTTTCAACATCTCAATATATAAACACAAAATCACACTACCCCAATACCTGGGAACACAGTCAGCCCTTATGAACCTTCTGGGATCCCAGGAGAATGGGTGCTATACATATCTTAGGGGTTGGGGGGATCCTGTTTCAGAGAATGGGGATTATGGCAGAGAAGGTGCTCTTCCTTAGTCCCACAAGACAATGTTTAATTGAGATGATCTGGAGCACACTTACTCAACCTGAATGTATTGGGCATGCAGAAATAATTGTATCCTGTAGGTAATCAAGATTTAGTCCATGAAGTGTTTGTAGGCAACAACCAACTCCTTAAACTGCAGCTGGAAGTTCACTGGCAACCACTGTGGCCTGTGTAAAAGCAGTGTTCCGAATCGAACCGAGCACTTTTAACAACTTGCACCAAGGAATATATCAGGGCATTGAGGACAGCAAAAAGAACGTATATTGCCACCTTGGTTGCGTCCGCTGAGTCCCGCCCAGCCGCCCTGTTTAGGATAACCCGCTCCCTCCTAAATAGGAGGGAGACGGGGGACCCCTTACAGGGTAAGGCTGAGGAGTATGTTCAGTTCTTGGCGGACAAAGTTGCCCGGTTTCGAGCGGACCTGGACTCCACTCTTGCAGAGCCAGCTGAGACACAGGGGAAAGACTTGGCAAACCATCTCTGGGTTGAGTTTCAGGAGGTTGCCTCTGGGGATGTGGACAAGGCTATGCGAGCTGTGAGTACCTCCACTTGTGTACTGGACCCGTGTCCCTCCTGGCTGGTTGCCAACAGCAGTGAGGTGACACGAGGCTGGATCCAAGCGGTTGTTGTTGCATCTCTTCGGGAGGGGCACTTCCCCACCGAGCTTAAGGCAGCGGTGGTAAGACCCCTTCTGAAGAAACCGTCTTTGGATCCAGCTGTTCTTAATAACTACCGTCCAGTCTCCAACCTTCCCTTTGTGGGGAAGGTTGTTGAGAAAGTGGTTGCCCTCCAGCTTCAGTGTACCTTGGAGGAAGCAAACTATCTTGACCCCTTCCAGTCCGGCTTCAGACCAGGTTACAGCACAGAAACCACTTTGGTCGCATTGACCGATGATCTCTGGAGAGCTAGGGATGGAGGCTTTGCGTCCATCCTAGTTCTCCTTGACCTCTCAGCGGCTTTCGATACCATCGACCATGGTATCCTTCTGCGATGACTGCGGGAGGTGGGAGTGGGCGGCACTGTTTTGCAGTGGTTCTCCTCCTACCTCTCGGACAGGTCGCAGTCGGTGTTGGTGGGTGGGCAGAGATCGTCCCCGCGGCCCCTAACATATGGGGTGCCACAGGGGTCGGTCTTGTCCCCCCTCCTATTTAACATATACATGAAACCGCTGGGCGAGATCATTCGGAGGCACGGGATAAAGTATCACCAATATGCGGACGATACACAATTGTATCTGTCCGCCCCGTGCCAACTCAATGAAGCGGTGGACGTGATGAACCAGGGTCTGGAAGCTGTTAAAGACTGGATGAGAGCAAACAAACTGGTGCTCAACCCAGACAAGACCGAGTGGCTGTTGTGTTTTCCTCCCAATAATTTGACCACCGTACCATCAATCAGGCTGGGGGGACAAAACTTATACCCCTCAGATAGGGTCCGCAACTTGGGAGTCCTCCTGGATCCACAGCTGAGTTTTGATCACCATCTATCAGCTGTGACCAGGGGGGCATTTGCCCAGGTTCGCCTGGTGCGCCAGTTGCGGCCCTACCTGAATCGGGAGGCTCTCACGACAGTCACTCGAGCCCTTGTGATCTCTAAGCTGGAATACTGCAATGTGCTCTACATGGGGCTGCCCTTGAAGAGCACCCGGAGACTTCAGCTAGTACAGAACGCGGCCGCGCGAGTGATTGTGGGCGCACCTCGGTTCGCCCACATACACCTATCCTCCGCGAGCTGCGCTGGCTGCCTGTAGATCTCCGGGTGCAATTCAAGGTCTTACTTACCACCCATAAAGCGCTCCATGGTAGTGGATCTGACTATTTGAGAGACCGCCTCCTGCCAATAACCTCCCTGCGTCCCATCAGATCGCATAGAGCGGGCCTCCTCCGTATTCCCTCCGCCAGTCAGTGCCGACTGGCGACCACCCGGAGGAGAGCCTTCTCGGTTGCTGCTCCGACGCTATGGAACAATCTCCCCGTGGAGATTCGTACCCTGACCACAGTCCAGGCCTTCCGCACAGCCCTCAAGATCTGGCTAGCCCGTCAGGCCTGGGGATAAATTTTCTTGCCCCTCCCGAATGCTGAGTGAATGTTGTGTTTTAGTACCTTTTAGTTATCTCACATTTTTTTTCTGTATTTTGTCTTTCACTCCCCTCCCCTTACTATTGTAAGCCGCCCTGAGTCCCCTCAGGGAAAAGGGCGGCCTATAAATGCTAAATAAAATCAAATTCAAATCAAATCAAAAGTCATTTGCTGGGGGAATGGGCAGATTCTAGAATTAACTCATCTGTTCTACAATAACTTCAACCATATGAGCTGTGAGCACTTTTGAAATTTTAACAAGTTGTAATCATTCGTGAAATAAATTGGGGTGGGGGGGGGGAGACTGACAAAATTGGCTATCACGAGGCACACAATCTTTTAGAAAACGTCTGTGTAACCAAAAAGTGTCTGTCGCATCTTCCCACCCCCTTCTGCCATCCTTACAATAAAAGCTTGCCTTTCTTGTTTATTTATTGGTTTGTTTTCCTGGGCAGGTGAGCACACATTCAAACTCCAGGCACTAATTTATTTATTTTTCTTTTAGATTTTCCAAGAAAACTGGTTGACAGAACCCCCCACCCTCAAAGTTCATGGGAGTTTAGCTTTTATGTATTTGCATTTGTTTATTTGAGTTATATCCTGCCTTTCTATTTGGGCAATGTTTCAAGGTGGGAAACATAAATTAAACACAGACGCACAGAGACAGCAAAAATCATACATTCAAATGAATGTTGACACAGATATTAAAATCACGGAACAAGTAAATGACTGCTGAAAAGATGTCTATCTAGATTTTTCTAGATATTGAGAGTGGAAGGTCCAGCTCCTAAAGGAATGAATCTCACACCTGTGGATGCCTTGCCCACAGGGCATATCGATCATTATCTATCAGCAGGGACATCTTCCTACAATTGAAGAGCTGGATGAGTTTAAACAGGAGCAGAAAATTGTTGGGGACAGATCCTGGCAAAACAGGCCAACTGCAGATCAGCAAAGGAACAAGAGGAGGTTGTATGCTCTCACCCTTTTTTATTTAACCTATAGGAGTTTAAAAGCATGCAAATGTATATAGATAAATAGGTACCACTTTAATGGGAAGGTAACCACAATCCATGTGGTTATAGTCATGATGGCCACAGGACCACGGCAATTATCTTGACAACCTTGCTTCATTTATTGTTTTCTTGTTATTGTTTTCTTGTTGTCTTATTGTTCTCTTCATTGTCTGTTATGGAGGAGATCCTATAGGGTCTTTTTTGAGATTTGATGATAGCCACACGTTCTGAGGGCTTCTTTAATGTGATTTAGTTTTTTAGATCCTACAGAGCTCCTCAGTAACAGACAATGAAGATAAAAATAAATGGAGCAAGGTTGTCATTTTCATTGCAGGAATATCGGAAAAGCTCAGGAGGATCTTCAGCCAACACAACATATTGTGCACACTTCAAACCCAAGAATACACTAAGGCAGAAACTTGTCCACCCCAAGGATAAAACACCCAGATACAAACTGAGCAACAAGGTATATGCAGTACAATGCAGTGAGCCCTATGCAGATCTGTACATTAGGGGAAACAAAACAACTGCTTCATAAATGCATGGAGTACAAACCCATTAGGACTAGATTCAGCAGTCCATCTGCATTTAAAAGGCCACTCTTTTGAAGATAGTGAAGTCCACATTTTGGACAGAGAGGACTGCTGATTTGGAAAAAAGGGTCAAAGAGATCATCTATGTCAAAACTGAATAGCCCTCTCGAGAGAGAGGGCGAGGGATATGATGTCAACTATATCCAGTCTACAACACAGTCCTTTCAACAGTTCCAAGAAGGCTCCACACCCATTTGCACGACTCAGGTGACCCTGATGTCACAGATAAACTTCCAGGTGGCTTTAGCGCCTCGCTAAAAGAATGCAAATGACCAGCTGTCTGCAAGGAGTATAAATCCTTCCCTTCCCCATCATCCAGTTAGAGCTGGAGAAGCTTCTTGGATAAGAAGCAAAATGTCTTCAAAGAAAAACCAGAAAGTCCAGTTGCCTCTTCAAAAAGCACCTTCGGGAGTTCAAAGAAGACAGTAACAATCCATTCATAAAGGATTCGCGTTGGACAAACCTGTATTAAGAATGAGCTAGTTATGTAATTAAGCCAAATCTTCACAACAGAGACATTCCAAAGGTGCTTTTTCAAAAAGCAACTAGACTTTGTTTTTTCTTGGAGTAGAATCACTTCCCATCCAAGAAGTTTCTTCAGTTAACTCGTATGAACTGAAGAAGTTCCTTGGATGAAAAGTGAAATGTCTTCAAGGAAAAACAAAGTCTAAAAAGCCCTTTGGGGACAAATACGATATAGATGACTGAGACTCCCCCATACACACTTTCAACAGAGTCCATCTATGGAATTATCTTCCCCCTCCCTCTCTTTTTTGTACAGATCTTCAATTCCATTGGACTGCTTGCAGCTTCCTCTGGTCAGCATGGAAGGAAGTTTTGAGATCTACAGGGACAAAGTGAAATTGGCAAAACTTGTCTTTTCTCCCTCCTCCAACGGAATCCTTAGCTAATTTTGAGTCCCTTTCGTGAATGCTAATTTTTTGCTCAAGAGAAAAATGTCAGATTTAACATTAAGTTATGGTTCTTTTGACAGATTGTATTAAGCTTGATGATGTTTGAAGATAAGGGGAATTTGCCTGATGGGCAAATTTGAAGTTCTGGAAAATAATTGCTCTCTTAAGAACAATGATTCTTCTCCCTGATGGAACATCAGCATTGTAATAGAAAAGAAGGGGGAGAACCATTCCCTCGTTATTATGCTGTATGATTTTTGCTTTAATATTTTAGAATTAGTTTATGGCTATTGTTACGATGAATGTGATACCCAAATAGGCTTGGTATGGTTCAAGTGGGAATAAGAACATCAGATACACTATATTAAACACATACCGTGGGAATTTTAGCCATCTTTGAGGATGTCTTCATATGAAACCCAATGACCTCTTCAAATAGGGCCTCCCGTTATAAATTTATTTATTTATTAATAAAATAAATTTGAGATAATATACTTAATTGAGATAATGTTTTAAGATACCCCCCAGTGAATTATTCTGTGGGCAATCTGTTATTTTAATGTCTCACCTTTGTTTTTGCTGGTTTTAATGCTTTATTTGCCCTTCATATGACTCTTTGGCTCCATAAGGCTTGGAGAAGCAAAGATAGATATTAAAGTGATTTTTCCATCACCAAGCTAATACTCTTCTAATACTTCAGACTATAACTCCTAGCATGTAGAAACAGTCTGTCAATTATCTGGAGATGACAGGATATAAAAGTCTAATTTAGAATAAGTGGATACCTGAAAGGAATAGATGGAGGGCAGGCAACAGGTTTGGGATGCAATGGAAAATGTTTTGTAATTCATCTAACTAAATCAGATTCCCCCTCCCCGCTATCTAGGGGTGAAATTCAGCAGGTTCTGACAGGTTCTGGAGAATCGTTAGCGGAGATTTTGAGTAGTTCGGAGAACCGGCAAATACACCTCTGGCTGGCTCCAGAGTGGAGAGGGAATGGGGATTTTGCAGTCCTTCCCCTGCCACACCCACAGAACCGGTAGTAAAAAAAATGAATTTCACCACTGCCCCCATCTCATAGTGGATGGGCTACCCAGCTGAATTAATTAACTAAACAACAGTTGTTTCTCATATCCATACAATCCATAGCTTCTTCTCTCACACACACACACACCAAAACAAAGGCAACATTTGCTGAAACCTGAAATGCTTGATTCAAGTTCTTCAATCTTTAAAAGAGGGCACTCGTATAAATTTAGCAAAGACAGTAATGTGTGACTCTGATATTACCCTGACCTCACTCCACCTTCAAAGGCAACTCAGCAATCTTAAACAGTAAAATTCAAACCAAAGGGGGGGAGAGAGAGAAAGAGAGAGCCCACTGCTGCTGCCAAACAGATAGATAGCCTATGCCTGAACTCAATTTACAAAACAGGGACATCACTGGATGTTGGCTACTTTAATAGTTTTCAAGTTTCTTTTCAGATTATACTTCTACCATCAGCAAACTGCAGAGAGGAAGCAGAACTGAATTATGCTGACTGAGGAAGTGACCAGAGAGATGAACATAAAGGAAGCCAATTAACCCTTTCTCATTTTTAAAAAAATAAAAAAATAATGTACCCTTCCTCTGCCCCAATTTTTCATGCTTGCTCATGTACCTCTTAGCATTTCGACTGTTCAGATCTGTGCAAGGCTGGGGTTCCTGCTACACATTGTTCTCAAGCCGTGGGCATTGTGATGTTGTCCCCTTTAAAAGTAGAATAAAATAACAGAGCTGGAAGGGACCTTGGAGGTCTTCTAGTCTAACCCCCTGCTAGACATCATTTCAGACAAATGGTTATCCAACATCTTCTTAAAAACTTCCAGTGTTGGAACATTCACAACTTCTGGAGGCAAGCTGTTCCACTGATTAATTGTTCTAACTGTCAGGAAATTTCTCATCAGTTCTAAGTTGCTTCTTGTTCTGCCCTCAGGTGCTTTGGAGAATAGTTTGACTTCCTCTTCTTTGTGGCAACCCCTGAGATATTGGAACGCTGCTATCATATCTAAGTCTAAGTAATAGCACTTAGACTTTTATACGGCTTCACAGTGTTTTACAGCCCTCTCTAAGCGGTTTGCAGAGTCAGCATATTGCCTCCAACAATCTGGGCCCTCATTTTACCACTTTACCTCAGAAGGATGGAAGGCTGAGTCAACCTTTAGCCTGGTGAGAATCCTATTTTCCAGAAGAGGGGGAGGGAATGGTCACACGTGGGTTGTTGTCAAAGCCTGATTGGTCCAAGACTGAGAGAAAACGCTTAAATACTGGTGCCTTCCATTCCTATCCCAGTTTCCTCTCAGTCTTTTCTGGTCCAAGAACTGTTGAGAATTACTGGTAGGATTACTTTATTCAATTTGGTCTTATTTGGTTTAATTGGGCATTTAAAAGATTTCTAAATTACTAAATTCAGCAGCTGCGGCCCCAAGGGACAGTTTACTGCCCCGGGCGGTGGGGGAGGGCCCAGTGGGGCATGCTGCCTCCCCCCCGCAGGCCCTGAGTCTCAGCCCGTCCCCGGGTGCGGGGGTGCCAGATCTCCTTTCAGCTGCTGGAGAGGCTGCCTTCTCCTTTAAATAGCCAGGAGAGGCAAGAGAATCGGCTCGGACTGCTACGAGCATTCCTGGGGGAGGGGGAGCGTGCCTGAGAGCCGCGTGGCCTCCCCCGTCCTTGCCTCCCGTCCTTGCCTGCCTCAGCACGGCCTTTCAGCAGGCCATCGGAGCCGCAGATCGAAAATGAAAGTTCCGGCGGCCATGTTGGCTTGGTCGCCACGTGTGCGAGGACCGGGCCTCGACCCAGGTCCATTGGCTGGTGCGGTCTCTTCCTTGGCATGGCAGGCAGCAGAGAAAGCAGGCCCAGGTCCCGGTGGGGCCTACAGTGGCTTGGAATCCTCCATTCCTTCCGGCTGGACGCGTAAGTGGGGAAATGGAGGGGGGGCTTGGAGTTTCCCCAGGGCCAGGTGGCAGACCTGGCGGCAGGTGAGAAAGCCCTTGCAGGGGGGGGGAGGGTGTTTCCCCCCCCCCCCCATGTCTTCCTCTGCCCTGAAGTCCTTCTCGTGGGAGGAGGTCAGGGGCTGCATTGTGCAGGAACAGTATTGTGGCTCGGAGGTTTCACATTGCAATTAACATAAGGTCTAAATAGCTTGAAATAGACCTATACTAGTCTCCCTTTATTATAAGGCTAGCTGATGAGAGCTAAATGGATTGTAATAGGCTATACGAGTCTCCCTTATTTGTTTATCAGCTCAAATACAAATATATATATATATATATATATATATATATATATATACATACATACATACATACATACATACATACATACATACATACATACATGCATATATGTACAAACGCACTTCACAACTGTGCTTAATTCAATGCCAGTAAGGGATGACTAGCAGATGAGAACTTAAGGGCTTGCAATATTAGTCTTCCTTTTGCTACTGGTGCCCGGGGATTCTAACCGGGCCTACTCTGGGTTGGCTCTGCCTTCCTCCTTCAGAGGTTAGCCATTTGGGAACTGTTGTCCTGTGGGGCCCAACAGAGGGCCGTGCACATTTCTGGGGACTTGCATCAGATCTACATGTATGAGCCTTTGACCTTATCCCAGGGTCTGGGGTTGGTCCCGCCTCAGGCCTTTTTCCCCCCAAATCACTCCTAGGGGTTGGTTTTCCTGCCCTGGGGTTCCCAGGCAGGTTTCCCCTTCCTTCCAAGTAGAGTGGGGTCCCTCTCTCCCTCCCCCACTCAGGGGGTCCAGGGGGTGGTGGTGAGTCGAGGGTCTTAACCCGTGTGCAGGTAGGCTCTCCCGGGGCCTGGTTTTGCCTATGGTGGTACGGAGGATTAGATGGTTCTCTGCCCCTTCTAGACATGGGGGTCTGGGCCGCGCCCATCGTTGGGCTATGTTTCCCCCCTACTTGATCCGCGGTCAATGATGAAATTGGAAATTTGCTAGGAAAATAAAGTGGACTAAAAGTTAATGAATAAATAAATAAATAAGTAAATAATAATGATAATTTAAAAAAAAAAAAAAAAAAAACCATTTCTATTGAGGCCAGGGGTTCTTCCTGGCCTGCTTAGATCTGTAGCATTCCCTTTTGGAGATTGAGTTCCAAGATGCCAGGTGGTGAGTTTCTGTTGCAGGCTAATCCGACCTTTGTTATGTAGAGTAGACCGGCTCAGGCGTTTTAATCGCAGCTGTGGCCCTGGATGGGCCCATCTCTGGGCGCCTTGGCTCAGACTGTTTGCTGTGCCTGGGGCAGGCTCGGTGCATGGCCAGCTGGTGGGGGGGACCTTGATGCCTCCACCCACTGATCCTGGCAGGACCACGTTCTGCCACGGCCATGGTCTGGAAAGAGATCTCGACTCCTCCCTTGGCACGGAGGCGCTGACCATTCAGTGGACGCATTCCTCCGACTTGTCTGGGGGCCTGGGCCATTGGCTCTAGAGTAACTGGGCCCTTGCCTGGGCGATTCAGTTGCAGTCCGTCACCTTCTAGTGGCTGCCCTGGTTTCATCGGGCGCGCTGAGCTTCTAAGATGTCCTCCCGTTGCCGCTACGGGGGTCGCCCTCTGCGGACTCAACTCCCGGTAGTTTCGTCAGGCCTCGGTCAGTGACTGGGGCAGCGCCGGGAGCGCTTTCACGTCCCAGGGAGCCTCGCCGCCTGGGTCTCTTCTGACTCGGGGCAGCCCGCCCTTCCTCCCTGGGGCGACCGGGGCTCGCTCAAGTTTGCGTCCAGGATGCTGACCACTTCGGTCACGTCGTCCGGGCTTCATTGCCGGCGTCACTGACTGAGGACCGGCTCGGCCCGCTGTCTCTGGATGACCATGCCTTCGAGAGGACTGACCCCTTTGGGGGGGGGGGCTCTTCCCGGTCCGAGGATGGAGACACGGGACAGTTCGCCCACTTGTGACAGCTGAGCCGGATCTAAATCTTCTTTGTCATGTGCCGGCATGGATTTCCGATTCTGTCAATAATCTTGCGTTTTTCTCTTCCATTTGTAGGCAGTTCTCCAGCTCATCCCTCAGGAGCGCCTACGGCTCCCTCCTCTGGTCCAGACGGTCCAGCCACAAGGGGGGGGGCAGCACCCCTTCCGCTCGGGGGGGGGCTTGACCTCGGGTCGTCCCATTGGAGGCCATCAGCCGCTAGGCGTGTTCTCAGAGCGGCCGGCATTGGACGCTTGGGCACGGGCCTCTGCTTGCCTCGCTCCCGCGTTGGTTCTCTCCTCCCCGCCGGCTCTTTGGGGGATCCCTCCGTCCCGGAGCCGGGGGGGGGCTGCTACCCGGTGGTTCAGGCCATTGTCCTTCTCTTCGGCCTTCAGGGAGTGCAGATGACTCCTCCGGATGACCAGGGCCTGGAGCGCCTCTCGCATCTGTCTGCGGTTCGGACGGGTGGCCGGAAGGCTTAGCGGGCCCTCTCGTTTCTGCACCGCTCTAGTGCACAGGCGGGGAGAGCGTTCTCCCCCCTTTCGGTCCTTCGGGGTTTCAGACAGGAGGCCCCTGGCCTGGTGGCTCTTCGGGGGGCTTATCTTCGTTCCTCGGCTCTGGCCGGTCATCGCGGGTCCCTGGGGTTCCCCCCCCGGGGCTTTTCCCTTGGTCTGGTCTCCGTTCTCCGGATTTCACTAAGGCCTGGCGGCCCGGGCGGCTTGTCCGCGCCCCATCCTGGGGGCTCTGATTCCTTGGCGGGCTAGCCTATTCAGGTCTTCGGTTATTTAGCGCCTGTTCTAGGAGCTCGGAGCCCCGTCCTGTTCCTCGGCTGGCTTCTCCGGCGTCCACCTCTTCCCTTTCCGCTTGCCTGGTGTCGGTCATAGGCTCCATGTCAGGGGAGGGGGTGGGTCTGTCCAGGAGCTCCACCTCGGCCTATGCCCGCTGGCGTAGGGCCTTAGGGATGTTGTTCGGTTTCAACCTCCCTCTATCAGATCGGGCGAGATGTTTCTTGAGCAGGGATAGTCCCGCCCGCCGGACCCTTGGACTCTCCTGGGGAGCCTCGTCCTGGTTAGGGGGCTCCCGGTTCGCTCTCAGCAGGTGGTCGCTTTCGGGGCTTACCCTTCGTCACTGGTATGGCACTAGTGCTGTCCTGCTGGGCTCTGCGCTTCCCTTGGGCCCCGTAGCTGGGCATCGCATGACCTCCCGTTGGCACGGGGACCGCTCAGGCCCTCATCTGTCGGGGGGGGGGTCTTCTCCAGCCCTCGACCGGAATGCTCGGGACTGGACGTCTGGGCGGTGGGGCCTCTGTTGCCCCCAGAGTCGAGAATCTCCCCGGGCTCTCCTGTCTCCGGGCGGCTCGGCAGCATCGGGCGGCCCTGACCAGGGGAGCGGGCCTACTCCCTCAGTCGTCGGTTCTTCTTTTTTGGCGGATCTGTCGACAGTTCGACACTCCCTTGCTCGCCGCGTGTTCTATTCCTCCCTGGGGTTTCACCCATTTCCTATCCTGATCTGTGGAGGGCGCAAGCGCCCTCGAAAGGAGGTGACCTGCGGTCTCGGTATGGGGCCTCCCGTCCCCCTGGTTCCATGGGGACCCTGACCGTGGGGGTGGGCCATTAGGACCTAGGGGCCTTGGTTCGCGGACCTCGTCCAGCTGTCGGTGGCCCCCCGCGGAGGCGCCCGTGGGAAGGGTTGGCCTGGCAGCGGGGGGTGGTGGTCCTGCTTCGCCTGGTCCCTGGGGTTGCATCCGGCCCATGACTCTTGTCTGGCAGCTGTTGGAGGCTGCTCTAGCCAACGGGGTCACTCTCGACTAGGGATGCCTGGGGGCCTTACGGACCGCGGCTGCGGTTCCACCTGGGTATCGTCCGGCGGTGTTATCCGCCTGGCCTCCCCTGGCTTCGCCTGGCAGGGCACCTTTCTCTCAAACGTCAGGAGTTCCTGCAGGAGGGGCCTGACTTCGGAAATCCACAAGATTGTGCCGCCTGGTGGCGGAATTGTTTCAGCCCTGGAGGGGGTGGGGGTTCTCCCTCTCTCAGGTCCCCCTGATCGAGCTTCTCGGTAGGGGGCGGCTTCTGGGTTTCCCTCAGTCCGCGGGTTCCCCGTGTGTTCTTCCCCCTTGTGCTCAGGGGGGGCTTCTTCGAATCTCTTCGGTATGCTCGTCGGCTGGCTCCCTTGTGGCGGTTGTCTCCGCCCGGGTACGTGGAGTTGGGCACCCTGCTCTGAGGTCGTTCCCGTCGCCTCCAAGGGGCGGGGCGAGGCTTCGCCTTGCTCGTGCCTTCTTCCCGTAGGTGGCCACTTCCTTCGCTAAGCTCTGGCATTGGTTGGGCGCGCACCGCGCCCTGCGGCTCCATCGCCAGCGGACCGAGGGGTCCGTAGGTCGAGCCCTTGTGGACTGATCCTCCAGCCGGGGGTCGCTGGGTTCGTGCGTGTCTTCAGCCACAGTTGGCGTTGGCTGCGCCAGGCCATTGCGGAAGCCCTCGGGGTTTCGGGTCGACGGGCCAGTCCCGTCAGAGTTCGCGGCCCAGCCTATTAGGAGCGACACGAGCGTGGCCTCGGGGGCCGCGGGGGGGGGGGGCAGTTGAGGCCGTCTGTCGCGCGGCCTCTGGATTCCCCGGCTTCTTCCTCCGGCGCTATGGTCTGGGAGCTTTGCAGATGCGAGTGTGTCCTTGGTGGTGGGACCCTCTGGGGGTGGCGGTTGAGGCTCCCCTTGGGCCCTGGTGATTCTCGTTCTCCCTCCCTGGGACGGTAGCTTGGGTATGTCCCACGTGTGACCATTCCCTCCCCCTCTTCTGGAAAAAGGACGTTGGTCTTACCTGAACGTCTATTTTCAGAAGGGGGAGGGAATGGTCACAACCCGCCCTGAGACCTTTCCGTCGGGGCCAAGGGGAGGGCCCGGGTGGTTCCCGGGGGTTTTGTTGTGTGTGTTTTTTTGTCTTTTCAGTTCTACCGTTCGCCTTCGAGGAAACTGGGATAGGAATGGAAGGCACCAGTATTTAAGCGTTTTCTCTCAGTCTTGGACCAATCAGGCTTTGACAACAACCCACGTGTGACCATTCCCTCCCCCTTCTGAAAATAGACGTTCAGGTAAGACCAACGTCCTTTCTAGATGACAGGAGTGTAGGTTGTGTACTGAAGTGAGCCCTATCCCAACAGCATCAGGGAAAATACAATTAAAAAAACAACAACCCTTTAGATGCCTGTCCTTCAAAGTGATCCTGGAACAATAACAATCTGCAACAGTCTATGAATCTAGAAATGGCAGTAAACAGGATTGCTTTCAGTTTATTATCTGGCAAGTCGCTTTCAGAAGGTAGCCAATGATGGCTGACACACAAAACCATGCTTGTGTTACATGCCAAGTGGTGCATCGCACAAGAAGCAGCAGAGAAGGGGAAGGGAGAAGCAGAGAGAGGTCCTTATCTTATGTAGCTGCCTCTTGGGAAGACAAATAGGGAGGGAATAAAATTCAATTGTATCTGCAACACCTGGGGAGGAGAGCAGGGGTGAAATCTAGCAGATTTTGACAGGTTCTGGAGAACAGGTAGCGAAAATTTTGAGTAGTTTGGAGAACCGGTAGCGGACATTTCGAAAAGTTCTGAGAATTAGCAAATGCCACTTCTGGCTGGCCCCACAGTGGGGTGGGAAGATTTTGCAGTATCCTTCCCTTGCCACGCCTACCAAACCACACCACACCCACCAAGCTACGCCCACAGAACCGGTAGTAAAAAAAAATGAATTTCACCACTGGGGGGAGTACCAGAGACCCACTACTAAACTGTCCCACTTTACACACACACACACACACACACACGTAACAGTCAAGCAAGGGAAGAACTTTTAGATATACCAGCCTGAAAGTCCACATGAGCAATATGACTTTTCCCCTTTTGTTTCTAGATCTCCTCCAATTGTTGGAGAAGGCAGATGAGTTTCATAACTGTAGAGAAGGATCATTTCTTCTACCCAACGGAGTCCTATCTTCTAGTGTCGCCTGGTTATCCAATCTTTCTCTTGGCCTACCTTGCTGCAAGACAAAGCTATTGGGAAGCTTGGAGGGGAAAGTGCTCTACGTGACACCTTGTTCTTCTGAAGAAAAGTTGGGATTGAGTATCTATCAAACAAACTACTAAATAAATGCTTTTAGGCTATAGATCTCAACATGTGAGGAAAACCGAGCAACTCCTCCCGTCTCTGTGTAACGTGAAAGAAAGACAATTGTTCATAGGTATGGCATGACGGCTTAGAGCAAGAAATGCTCCCTTCTGTGTGGTTGATAGCTTAGAGCCCAGCTTTTCCGTGATACCTCTTGTGATTGTCTCCCTTGAAGAGCATTTGGCCAGCAATTAGCAAAGTTCCATGTGAGAGGACAACAAAAGAAACCTTATTCTTCCCGGAAAATAAGGCATGGAGGTCAACTGGTTAAGCAGATAATTTCCACGGCACAGGGCTCAGCTAATTCTGCTCTCTCAGCTACCACTCACAATCGTGAGGCTTTATCAGTAGAAATCTAAACTCTCAAGGACATCTACATAATGGGAACAGATGGGTTTGCAACAGCATCTTTAATCCCAAATCAAATAGCAGAATCAACACTTCAGAATGATGGCTTACTTCGACACATTTTTGTCAATGTCGCTTGTAGCTGTCTGTCATGTGTGGAGTTGGGGAGGAGGGGAAAGCAATGGGCTTTCGATGTATGACTCACACATTTCCTCTCAGAGTTAGTCCTTTTCAGCTCCTCCACTCTCATTGATTATTCCATTCACTGTACTTTGAAACAACATACTAGATACAAACACCAAATAAATAAATGGATCGATCCCACAGGTAGGCAAGTCCCATATAGAGTTAAAAATCCAAACTGACATCTTGGGATTCTCGGAATTGTTCAAAGGGTTGAGGAGACAATGTTGTACATTCACATACAGGAACCAATCAATATTATAAAATAGCGGTTTGTGTACGGTACAAAAAAACCCCCCTCCTCAGCTATTCTTCTTCTTATACAACAAAGTGAGGCCTAAGCATGAAGAGCTCACGCTAGTGATGCTGAAGAAGATTTCTGTAAAGGTTTTAAACTTCATAACTATTTTCTGAATGCGAAATTAAAAAGTGTTTCCCTTACAACTGTTATTTATTTTATTTATTAATTAATATTGAATGCTATCCATTCTAGGCAGGCAGCCAAAACTATAAACTCTTGGCTAGGCAGCCAAAACTATAGAGGTATAAAAAATAAATAGATTTCTCTTCTTTCACCAAGTCTGAGGGAAACCAATCTGCACCTGCTGCTGTGGCCTAGAGGCAGAGCTCTCACCTCACAATCGGGAGGTTGTGAGTTCGATCCCAGGTAGAGGCAGATGCTTGGGCAGGAGGTTAGACTAGATGACCTGCAAAGTCCCTTCAAAATCCTCGTTTAAGGAGAACCACTGCAAAAGCATGATACGTGCATCAAAAAATGTCCCAGAAAGATGGGTCAGGACTATGGTTGTCATGGCAGCCATGAACTAAGGAAAGATTAGTTTAAGTCCCCCAACCCTACCAGTTGGAGTAATTCCATCTTCATCTCAGCAATCAGGCTGAACAGACCTCGCAGGGACGCTGCTGAGCAGCATGGGGAGCAGTACATATGCATTCTGCCCAAGTGGCCTCTATGGCTGACATGCATAACAAGGCCTCGTGACCCCCATATTTGTGAAATAGCACTTCTTCCCACCAACGGAGACTTCCAAAGGACAACATTAACCCCACGTCCCATCCCAAGGATTAGAAGGGATATCAAAATTGAAAGCCAGAAAGGCGAATTAAACAGGCATTGTTTAGATATATAGTTTCTGTTCTAGGGTCAGAAAAGTCAACACATTTGAAAAGGGGTTGAGATTTGATTGTGTGGCCCTCGCTAACTATTGGGACCATTCTCCACAGAAACCCATAACAGAAGCCTTCCTTATAGCTATGACTTTTGTGTACCAGCTGGAAAGAGAAATGCAAAACTAGAAAAAGTGTAGCAGGATAGTTGTTTAAAGCAGAGGCGGCCATTCAGCTCCCTCTAACCTAGGGGTGTCAAACACAAGGCCTGCAGGCCGGATCTGGCCCACAATGTGGTTGGATCTGGCTAGTGGTGGGTTGCAGGTGGTACGTCTCAATACGGGCGTACCGGAGCCTGCCCGGAGCACTGGATACCGTTCTGGTATGGTGCTCCGGAGGGCCCACCTACCCGCCTTCGCTCCTTACCTGTGCTTTAAGCTTTTGGTGCTTCCACGCACACGCATGGCATGTACGGCACCTGCGTAATGTTCCGCCGAGCAGCTGGAGCATCGCAGAGGCTTGAGGAAGCATCGCAGGTAAGTACAACGCATGCGTACGCCACATGCACACGGGCATGTGGTTGACGCCGGGGCCGTTCCAACCATACCAATTAGAACGGAATCTGGAACCTACCACTGGATCTGGCCCACAGGGCCATCCTGGAAAATGTCTCATTGTTTAGGCCCGGTTTACCCAATGTGAAGAAGAAACATCAGCCCAGCATGGCTTCGGCCCAGTTTATTCAATGCAAAGAGGAAACATGCCATCAGTTTGGAGAGTAGCATCAAGCTGGCCACGCCCACCCAATTGGCCATGCCCACCCAGTCAGCCACATCCAGTGAGTGGTGTATAACTGACCATGCCCACCCAGTTGGCCACACCTACCCAATCGGCCATGCCCGCCTGGCCCCCTGAGATCAACCACAGCCCTGATGCGGGCCTCAATGAAATTGAGTTTGACACCCCTGCTCTAACGCTTTTCCTGTCCCTGGAATCCTACATTCAGCAGCACATTTAAATATTTCAATGAACATTTGTTTAACATGTAATTGCATGGGAAATATTTCAAGTCCTTTAAGAAACACAACACGCTATTTGCTGATGTGCACACTTTGTCTTGGGGTCCCATTACTACCGTTGGGATCCTTTGCTGATCAAGTCTGTCTGAACATGATTTAGAGAACCCTGGAAATGTTGCTCACAGACAAGCAGGAAAATTGAAGGTGTGTATTCATGTGTTGGAAAGAGACACACAAACAACCTTTTCTTGCCATGTCCTATTATTTGAAGGTTCAATAATACATATATAAAAGTAGGGGCAGAAAAGAGAGCAAAATATAGTTGGTTCCGCATGAAATGCTAAGATAAGGGTCAGTCCTCCCCCCAAAATCAGTTGATTTCCAGTTTCTCTGCGACAGCCTCTGAATTTTATTCTGCAATACAATGGGCTTCTGTGGTGCGCCGAAATATTTCCTCTGTTTAGCATGCTCCACTTGATGTTGTCTATTGAGAAAGGACTTCTAAAACAGCAGCAAAAAGAAGGGGGTTGAGAACAGCTGGGAAAGAAGAAGGAATCCTGAACAGATATTGTGGTGTACCTTGCCGAGCAAACAAAGAGGCTACTAAAAAAAATACAAAGTCCGCAGTTTCATTTTTCCCCCTCTTCCCGCCTACCCTTTCCCCCACTCCCTTGTGCTATTGAAATAGGCCCTTCGCTCAAGTACTTTTCACTTAGGAGAATGGCAAATTTCCGCAAAGGCTGCGCTAATATTATGCATTCCCTTTCCCGAGTGAAATGCTCTTCAGTAAATAGACATGAGTATTCAATTGTGATGAAGCCAGAGACAACAGAGAAGTCCTCCATTTCAAATCATATTGAGAAGGAAATGTTTTTATATACTGTATATATACACTGCAGAATAGCAGGAAACTCTGGAGGCCTGCGAGAGAAGACAAGTATGTCTTCCTCTGTTTCTTATTTGCCTATTGTGTTTTGACGGTACAAAATGAAAGGATTACACAATTGTGTACTGCATAGTGCTGTGCCACATCTAAGAAGTGCCCATTATGGCAAAGGTAACACTTTCATTGATAAATTGAGTTTAACTTCTGCAAATTCCATTACTGATCAGTTTTCTCTGTGAACCACTCAAGTCACAGAAATGGTGGATGGATTGAGACGGATGATGTAATGTTCACATTTTCAAACAGAATGGAAAACAACTGAGGGTTCATTTTAACAGAAGGGGGGAGTTTATAATGAGGAATTTGTATATAGGCTCATCAATGATATGGAGAGAATGAAGGGAGAAATTCAACCACACTCCTCAAGTAAGAATTTGGGAGACATGCAGGTAAAGCTAAGGGGTATGCCTGCAAATGAAACAGAACTAATCTGGGTTACTCTTAGGTACTTGGTGCTACAATTTTGGAATACTGATAGTATTTGGATTAAATGCAGGAATAAAAGATTGTGTGCCATTACAAGGGACAGGTTAAAAAAAATGCAGGTCAGTCACAAGAAGATTCTACACTGCAGCTAGTCATAAAGTTTTTTGGGACCCCACTGGCAGAACTGAATGTTGTGTTTTTATGGATAATTTTCTTTTATTCACGATTTTTTTTTTCCTTTAAGTCTTGTCTTGCACCCCCTTCCCCTCATTATTGTAAGCCGCCCTGAGTCCCTCCAGGGAAAAGGGCGGCATATAAATTCTTAATAAAATCTAAAATCTAAAAATCTAAACTATTCTCATCTTCAATAGAATACTTCATTGGGGATAATATAGTGGTGGGCTTCCAAAAATTTTTACTACCGGTTCTGTAGGCATGGCTTGGTGGATGTGACTTGATGGGCGTGGCAGGGGAAGGATACTGTAAAATATCCATTCCCTCCCCACTCCAGGGGAAGGATACTGCAAAATCCCCATTTCTCCCGATCAGCTGGGATTCAGGAGGTAGAGAATAGATGGGGGTGGGGCCAGTCAAAGGTGGTATTTATCGGTTCTCCGAACTACTCAAATTTACTGCTACCTGGTCAGAACTGGTCAGAACCTGCTGAATACCACCTCTGCATACTAGCTATTGATAGCCTTTCCTGTTAATTGTCACATGACCTTAGATAGAGGTCTGAAGCAGCATAGCCAAACTTAGTGTTCTCCATAAGTGTTGGTACTCCCACCCCATAATTCCCAGCTGAGTACCAATCTTGCAATATATGTTTCCAATGGGTTTGGAAAGCATCTGGTTGAAGAAAGATAACCTAAAGATTAAGTGATCAACGAGACAGAAATGCCTTAGTAAAGTCAGTAAAAATCAATAAAACACAGCACAAATCAAAATTAAATTAAGCTACTGAGTGATAGGAACAAGACATAAAACTCCTTCCAAGTTGTGGAAATGCTGGATTTATGTTCCTTACTATAGCATGGTAAACATATGAGTTTGTTTTGTTTCTGTCCGTTAAAGAAGGTTTTCCCCATTGCAGGTTGGTGAGCTGCCAGTTTGCAAGACGTTATGAATACTGGCAATGTGGCATTAGTAGCAATAATATTAAATTTAATCCTGTGCTTGGAATACTAGGCAAAGTAGGTGACAAACGTGCTACACACTGTGGAAACCAATCTGGCAAGCAGTGAAATCAAAATGACCTGTCGTGCTGATGTGATATGCTACAGTGCTTTACCTAACACCAGCTTATGCCTTACATAAGAGGCTGTAGTTTATTAATTGATTAATCTTACGACTATATCAAAGAAACTAAAGTAAAAAAAATAATAATTCCAAGGTAAAATGGATAAAAGAAAATGCGATAATAAAATATGAATGTGGTTAAGTACAAAGAATCAGCATTCAGATAAATACAGCGTCTTTTCATGATACCCTGATCTGTTCAACATGCTGGGCTCTTAGCTGAACTGCCTTGACTTAGTAGTTCTACTCATAACGTATATGTCAGAAGAAATAGGACAATCTGCGGTTCACGACCCAGTGGATTGTTCTTTCAAGTAGGAATGTTGAATATTTAAGCCTAAAAGGGGCACACAGTTAAGAGTCAAACAAAACATGAGCAATGTCTTCAACAATTGGGGCAAGTGATGGAAGTGCCCATACAGTAATTAGCCATGAAATCCAATAACTCAAATCTTGCTTCTAGAATAGCCCCTTCTTAAAAATTGTGTCTAGCTCACGGATAGGTATTTTGGGGCCTGGAAAATGGTTTTTGTTCTTAGCCAACCAATTTGAAGATCTTTTTTTTTTTCTTGCTTATAACCCCATGTCTGTTTTGGTACTTGTCAGTGCATTAGAGTTCAGACTGGAAGAGACATGGCAACAAGGTCAGCCAATGGGGGCTGTTTGCTGATTCAGATAGCAAGGAGCCTGGGCATGACTTAGCTTAATTTCTGTATTAAAGCTCTGAGTCTGTGCTGAGCTCTAAACTAGTCTGCTGCTCAGAACTGAAACTGAAACTTCTCTGCCTGTGTTTGCTTGTATTTGTTACTGTTACATACTAACAGACAGTATGGTAGTTTCCACCAAGGTCCTGTGATCCAACAGGAAAATACTCAAAGGTGATTGGTTAAGATGTCTGACAGCTCCCTATAAAAGGGCCGCTGCCAGATAGAGTCTTTGCTGGATTGTACATAGTATTCCTTAATAAAGAGTTGTTGTTACTGTTAGCCTGAGTCTGCCTCATCCATTCACCCAATCTAACACTGGCGACGAGGATGGGATTGGAAGGCAACTAGGCACAAAAAGAGCTGACTGACAATCCAGCCCAGAGCTAAACGTGGCATCGAGAGGCCATCTTTAAGCAGCAAATTCAAATCTGCCTTGACTGAATCAAGATGACTACGCATGCCCCACCAGCTCCATACGACCTAGCCACCGAGCACTGGGGCTTGTATATGATGAGGCCCAAATGCTTCCTTGAAGCCAACAACCTCCTGGGCCTGTCAGAAGGCCGAAAGAAAGCCATGTTCCTGAGCTACTGTGAGCCAGAGGTCTCTGACATTGCCAAGGATCCAATGCCAGTACAGTCAGTTGCTTGGTTAGTGCTTCCACAGACGCTGAGGACACACTATGCTCCCAAACTGTCTAAATAGGTGTGGTGGCACGAATTTAACCTCTGTAACCAGAAGGAAGGCGAAACGATCAACCAATATGTTGCCGCGCTTCATAAGTCTGCAGCATATTGCAAGTTTCGTGATCTCGATGAACTGCTACTAGATAGAATAATTTGTGGGGTGTGAGACATCAACCTGCAGCAAAGGTTGCTGGCAAAGACCACCTTATGCTGCAAATCACATTAGATGAGGCCAGAGCAACAGAGTCCTCGACCACATCAACAAAAACACTGCAGAGACAAAACAGCCCCAAGAGCAGGCAGAGAGCAGCCAAAGTTCATTGCAAAACTACAGAGCAAGACCTCTCTGACAGTGAGGATGAGGTCTAACGCATGCGCAGAGAAAAGCAGAAAATGGCACAAGAATTTGAACCCCATTTCCCACCTTGCGCCAGCTGTGGAGGAAACCACCAGCAATCTGCCTGCCATTTCCGAGATGCCATCTGCCAAGGCTGCGTTCGCAGAGGGTACATCGCAAGAGCCTGCAGAAGTAAGTTCCCAACTCCAACACCACGGAAAACCCAAGCTCCACAGGCTGCAAGGCCATGTCTACCCCAGTTAGAGCAATGGAAGCTGCAACAGAGGGCAGAGAACACAGATGCCAAAGACATGTTCCAAACAACCATCGGGCAAGCAAGCACCCAGCGGAATAAGAAACTGCAGATCTCCATCCTCCTTGAAGGGTCTCCATGCAGCATGGAGATAGATACCGGCTCATTGCTGACCATCATGTCATGGGCCACACTGAAAAAGGCCGTCCTTAATCTTAGGAAGCACAAGCTGAGGGTTCCAGAGATATGCCTAAGTGACTACCAGGGGAACCGAATTCCCGTTTTGGGATTCTGGGTTCAATTTAAAAAATTTGATGACTTGCTTCCTGTTACCATGGTTGGCGGAGCCCTGCAGAGCCTCCTAGGTTTAGACTGGTTTGAATCCCTGGGCTTGGGGATGACCGGCATCAATGCCGTTAAAAATGACAGCACTGAAGAGCTAATGCGAGAGTTCAAGGATGTCTTCGGCACCAGTCTAGGCAAGTATGTGGGGACCCCAATTTCATTTAATTTGGACCCCAACATTGCCCCCATTAGATTAAAGCCCCAGAGGGTCCCTTTCACCTTTTGTCCCAAAATTGACTTTGAATTGGACAAACTAATTGGCCAGGGAATTCTGGAGCCAGTGGATCACGCACTCTGGGAGGCCTCTATTGTGACCCTGGTCAAGCCTGACAGGTTTGTCCGCATGTGCACGGACTATAAATACACCATAAATAAGGCCCTACAACAGAGCGCTTATCCGGTGCCCACTGTCCAGCATTTATTTCATTCCCTTCACCTGGGAAAAGTATTTTCTAAATTAGATATGGCGTAGGAATACCAGCAATTGCCTGTAGATGGCGCCACAGTGGAGGCCCAAACCATCGTGATGCATAGGGGTGCATTTAAACACACCTGGCTACAATTCAGAGTTAGTATCGCCCCTGGACTGTTCCAAAGTGTCATGGAACGGCTTTTGCAGGGGATACTAGTAGTCGTCTCCTATTTTGACAACAGCTGCAAATAAGGAGCAACTTTTAAAAAGATTACGAACCGTTTTGACCAGAATTAGTGAAAAGGGTCTCCATTTAAAAAGAGAAAAATGCCAAATTAATGTTTCCAAGGGTTGAATTCCTGGGGTATTTGATCGACGGCTCCGGAATTCACCCAACAAATAAAAAAATTAAAGCTATCCAGGAAGCCCCCACAGTTTGCAAACAGACTGAGCTGCAGACATTCCTCGGACTTCTCAGTTTTTATTGTGTCTTTCTTAAACAGAAGGCTACTGCCGCTGAGCCCTTGCATTGGCTCCTTGGCAAGAACACCAGATGGACCTGGGCAAAGGGCGAGGCCACCACTTTTGCCACAGTTAAAAGACTGCTGTCAGCAGACATGTTCCTGGTCCAATATAACCAGGGGACAACCCGCCCCTTGTCCTGACTTGTGACGCCTCTCCTTTCGACGTTGGCGCAGTCCTCTTGCTGAATCAGTTACCTGTGTGTGCTTTCTGGATGTGAATGCTGCAGTAAACTCTAAAAGTACTGATATTTAGGACTGTCTGCTTAAAAGTTTAATCTGCCTGGGAGGTTGTTGCAAGTAAATATTGGATGCAAAATCTATACTGTGAAATAACTTTAGTAAGTTGGTAAGTCAGTTTACTTAGGAACTAGGCTGAGCTGTTCCACAAAATATATTTTTGTTATCTATCAGGGTCCACTGAATGGATCCTTTGCCAATATGTGAAATCATTGGGTGGTTTTGTATGGAATGAATACATGTTTCTGCTCTGACCATGGAGACTGATGTGTTTTTATCAGAAGCTATGGTGGTGTGGTTGTTAGAATGCAGCATTGCAGCTAATTCTGCCCACTGCCAGCAGTTTGATTCTTACTGGCTCAAGATTGACTCAGCCTTCCAGCCGTCTGAGGTCAGTAAAACAAGGACCTGGGTTATTGGGGGCAATATGCTGACTCTGTAAACCAATTAGAGAGGGCTGTATAGCACTGTGAAGCGGTATATAAGTCTGCTATTGTGATTGCTAGTGATACCAGTTCCCAATAGGCTTCTTAAAAAACCTTGTTTAAGTGAGGAAGGTTTTATGAGACCCCAAATTCTCCACTATATGTCAGCATGGGACTAATTTTTCCCTAAATACTTTCAGTCTGGGGTTTAGGGTACCTGGATATTTACAATTAAACAATTTATATAATCTTTTGGTACTTGCCTCAGCCCTTGCTGAACTTCTTTTAAAATGATTTACCTACAAGCCAGTAAAAATCAATCTAAAATTACCCAGTCTTCTATGTTGCTGAAAAGGTATTTAGCATATAACTTAGCCACATATCCAAAAAGGCTCATCCATCTATAATTTTTGGTCTCCATTCCCCCCCCCCTTTTTTATGTAGGGAGACTATAACGGCAACTTTCCATCCAACTGGGATGTAATCTGTATTATTTATACAAGAGCCCTGCTAACAATGGGGCTCACCAATCAATAGCTATCCTAAGGAGTTCTGGGGCTAGAAAATCTTTTCCAGGTGTCTTGTTAGATTTCAGAGATTGAATAATACATTTATTATTATTCTGATACTGATAGCACTGATATTCAGTATTATCCTGATACTGAAACTGGAGGCCAGGGGAGAAGGTGTTCAAAATTAGACTAGGATCAATAATTTACTTATGTGGGATTAGGTTTAGTAAATCAATTTGCATAAAAATCATTCCAAATTGAAGCTGGAATAGGTATATTGAATTGGAATTTATGTTCCTTCAGTAAATACAGTGTTCCAGAAGAAAATTGAGATTGACCCCTTTGCTGAGATTTCTAGTTTTGACCCTATTTTAGCCATGTAGGACACTTTTTTAGAGGCTATCATTTTCTTGTAATCATGCCTAATTTTTAACAATTTACTGTAAATTTTTTTGTGGTGGGCTGTCCCTGAATCGCTGCCCTCAGTAACCTTCTGGTATGTAGACAGTCAGTGTCAAACCAATTAGAACTTATTGGGTGTCAGCTTCTAATGGGAAGTTTATCTGCTAAAAACTTTCTTAGTGAAAGACATATGAGCATTTTGGGTCAAAGACTTTTTTTTAGGATTTTTAAAAAGGAAACTTCTCTAAATCTGGGACTGTTCTGAATGAATATTGCCTTTGCATGTACTTTGGCCCACTGAAACCTTCTAATCTGCCTCACTTCAAGATTAGCTAATATCTTCTTATAATAAGGCATAGATAATCCAGTATCAAATCTGCTTTGGAAGCTTGTGTTAGTGATAATTCCTAGTAAGATGACAATTTATAAGTAGATAGTACAGAACAAAAAGCAACCACAGTAATTTTTAAAAATTGCAGATTAGAATACATAAAAATAAATTCATGTTCCAGTAGAAAATGGTGGCAAACAGAACAATCTAAAAACAAACTTATTTCTACTTGCAAAAAAAAAAAAGCCAACCCCACAACCCAGGTGTGTGATTTATTACTCATGCCAAGAAGTCTTAAATTGAATGGTTTAAAAGCAAACCAATTTTGCCATGTTGGATTTATGAGTGTAAGAACATTTTATGGCATATCCAGATCTGTTTCTCAGTAGGGCAAATGTTTTCTTGTGGAGAAAACAAGGAAATGGATGTCAGTTTAATTTTAGATAGATAGATAGATAGATAGATAGATAGATAGATAGATAGATAGATAGATAGATAGATAGATAGATAGATAGAAGATAGATAGGCAGGCAGGCAGGCAGGCAATAAAATAAATTTAGACCAATTACTTCTATGCTTTAGATAAAGCAAATCCAATCTGCAAAATATACACTGAATTGTCATTTTTAGTAATATCTTCCTGAATATTATTGCCCCACTAATGCTACTACCAAGGAAGTTTCCTGATGAAAGTATTTTCAAGAGAAAATTAGAATGGAACCCCCTATTGACATGAAACAATGAATATGAGTATTTTCATATTTAATACTCAAACACTATGACTTTCCAAAATATTGTAAGGTTAAAGATATGTAACTGCAGTACTGTAATGCCTTGTGTAACTGGACCCCGAATTTAACACAATTAATCCTAATCCTCCAATTACCCTTGAAACTAAACAAGTCTTGATCCAGAGATGTACATATTGGTTCTCTCTTGTATTTGTTTCAATATAAGGCAGATTCAGGAGATTGCAAGTTAGAGTAAAAAAGACAAGAGTTTAACTTAACCTTATGTTCTTCTGAGAGCATAAGAATAAGTGTTTTTCCTCTTGCTTACTAGGTGGAGAAGCTGGAACAGGAAATTATATCATGGATGGATGGATGGATGGATGGATGGATGGATGGATGGATGGATGGATGGATGGACGATGGACGGACGGACGGACGGACAGACAGACAGACAGACAGACGTGCATGGTGGGCAGACAAGAAGTCTAAGCTAAATGGAGAACATAATTATTTGCTTGATTGTCTACAGCAAATGTAGTTTTTTTAAAAAATAATTTATCTATTTTTTGTAACTGGGAGAGAATTTTTTTTTAAGTTATCCCAAAACAAAATGGGTCTTATTATAAAGGATTCCACTTTAATCTTACTCTTCTTATTTATGCACACCTAAGATTAATCAAATCCTTTCTAAAAGAGAAAGAGAGAAAAGGACAGCTAAAATTGTCACGAGTTGTTCTAGTGGCAAAAGCTAGGGATAAATAAAATAAAGCCATCAGTGCCAATTTTTCCGATATGATAATGAGTGCTTGTAAAAGAAATTGGATAATGCTACTGAAACATACATAAATACCTCAGTCCTGCTATCTATTCAGAAAGAAAATGCCTGCAGTGCCTTCTACTCAAGTGGGTTGTCATAAAAACTTCGGCAATGCCATGCAACCTTCCCTCTCCTCATTCTCCTTGCTAAATTCAGTAGGATTTACTCTTTAATGTGCACATAGCCTGAATGTGCATGATTTGTTCTGAAGCCAGCTGATAGAGCACTGACATTTAATACGAGAAATAGCCACTTTAGCTTGATTTGAAATATACTTGTTCTAATGGGTATTCTTGGCCTTTATCACAACAATTCCCTTTGCAATTTCATTTTTTTATTTACATATTTATTTATTTTGTTTTTGAGCTGCCTTATAGCTGAAGCAAATCCGATCAAAATATTCAATAAAACAAAACAGCAAAAACCCATAATAAAAACAAGCACTTCAAAAATAAGCAAGGAATAAAACTGCAAAACAACATTTTTAAGAAGCAGAGGCTCAGCAATAAAACAAACACTTATAGAGGCAAACGTGAAAATGCAGCTTTGGTCTGGAGCACGTACCGCAAGGTATAAAATAATATCAATCAGCCTTCCAACTCTGTTATTCTGAACAGCATTTCAAACCATTAAATGTAACTATATCCAAATGTAATTGGCTAAAAAGTACAAAATCTTTTCTGAAAGCATCAGTGTGATACTAGATGTAATTTAGAAATTCTGTATTTCCATTACATAGTCCTTCACTTACAACAACCATTCATTTAGTGACTGTTTGAAATTACCATGTTTCCCCTTTTCACCCCCAAAATAAGTGCTTGGCCTTATTTTTGGGGAGGTCTTATTATTTTTGAGGTGCAGGAGGCCCCTTAACCTCGGCCCATGGATCAGCTGATCCAGAGAGCGCCAGAGGTTCTGCCTCTGTTTCTGGCACATTCTTGCCAGCCCTAGCGTCGCTGGGCCTGCCGCTCTATTTGTGGCCGCCACTAAGAGAAGAGGCGCGGTAGCTAGGGTTTGCAGGAGCGGCCTCCTCAAGGCTGTTCCACGTGGATTGCAGGTGCGTGTGGGATGCATGGGGCATGTTCCCCATTTTTTCCCCCAGGAAACGGCGGAGACTGGCTGTGTATGCAGTTAAATATTTTAGGGGAGGCTTATTTTCAGGGGAGGGCTTATTTTAGCACATGCGCTCAAAAGCCCGATTGGGCTTATTATCTGGAGAGGTCTTATTTTCAGGAAAACAGGGTACAATGGCACTGAAAAAAGCGACTGATGACCATTTTTCCTGACTGTTGCACCATCTCCATCACTATATATGTGATCAAAGTTCGGCTGCTTGGCAAGTGATTCATATTTATGACGATTGCAGTGTCCTGGGGTCATGTGATCACCTTTTGTGACCTTCTGATGACCAAAGTCAATGGGGGGGATCCAGAATCACCTAACAACTGGGTTATTAACTTAAGAGCTGCAGTGATTCATTTAACAACTGTGACAAGAAAGATTGTAAAAAGGGGCGAAACTTTAACTCACTTAACAACTATTGTTACGTCAGGGACTACTTGTACACTTTTGGGATGATTTGTAAGGACTTGGGTCAAATTCCACTTTATTGGCTTGCAGTATTGATATTAAAAAAACAAGAAATAAAGCAAAACTTAGGGAAGTAACCACCAAGCACTTCAGCTTGGCTCTCCCTTCTACCCTTTTGTGATCTGCTGTGAAGCAGATATGTTTTCTGAGCAATGTCGGCCTGATTGTCTTCCGTTTATCAGGAAGAACACTGTATCAGGGGGGAAAAAACAAATCCACACTAGAAGCCTCTTTCTCCCCACCCTCTGCTTGTATAAGAAAAGTGCAGCTTCCAAAGTGGATTTCTCTTGAATACAGGGTTTGACCTGATGCATATTTGCACTGAAAACTTCCACTGAATTTAATTATCTAAAGAACAGGCTTACATCTTTTATCTGGCAAACGACTACTGAACTTCGTCCACATCTGCAGAGTTCTTAAGGACTCTCAAACCATTCTTTCTTTCTTCAAACCAATCCATAGAGAAAATACAGAACACAGCTATAGATACAACTTTGCTGTATGATGAGAATGAGGGTGATCCACACAAATGTATACAAATACATACCAATAAAAACACAGCAACTGGAGAGGCAAGATGCCTTTTAACCCCAGCAAAACAGAACTCAACCACAAAACCCATCATGATAGCCCTGGAATCAGAAAGGATGAGTTTTACAGAAGAGGCAGTTGTTTCTCCTGGATACAGTCGAAGAGGCCAAAGGAGGAATTCTATAGGTTCCTATAGAAGCTAGGCAGTAATGATTTATAGGGACTTGTTTTGTTCTCCTATACCAAAAAAAATAACATCTGCCCTGGCAGTAGAGTAACCCAGCATTGCCACTCCCAAAGAAGCCCTTTCTGTTGTATAATGTAGAATTTTATATAATAGTAAACCTAATGCTGTCTTTAATGAGATGTGGTGGCACAGTGGTTAGAAGTCAGTGTTGCAGGCTAATTCTGCCGACTGCCAGCAGTTCGATCCCGACTGACTCAAGGTTGACTCAGCCTTCCAACCTTCTGAGGTGGGTAAAATGAGGATCCAGATTGTTGGAGGAATATGCTGACTCTGTAAACTGCTTAGAGAGGGTTGTAAAGCACTGTGAAGCAGTATATAAGTCTAAGTGCTATTGCTATTGTCTGCTTTCAACACTTCCTTATGCTGCCTGGCCAATCACATCATCCAAGAGATTAATAAAGACTTGTGAATCAGGGAAAATACAGGACACGTTAGAACTGTGTGAACGTCCCTTTAAGAGCACAAGCAAGCCTCTCTCTCATAAATCTTATCACACAAAAATACTTTTGGTGTTAGCTTTAATTTCATCAGCACAATGCGCATTCTGTGTTGGGCTGGACAGGCATGTTGCATTAAGCTAAGCAAGACTTTTATACAATGGAGGTATTTTGCCTCTCTTTACAGCTACATCCTGTAACAAAACCCACAGTGTGTGGGGATGAAGGAAGCTTTTCCAAAGGAATTGCATGCATGCCTTCCCAGATATCTCCATGGAGTTTCCACAAAGGTATGGGAGCTATTTCTCAAATAAGGAAAAGATCTCATATAATATGAGAGTATAAAGATGAGAGCTGGTTTGGTCTAGTGGTTAAGTTACCAGTCTAGAAATCAGGAGACTGAGTTCTAGTCCCACCTCAGTCGTGAAAGCTAGCTGGGTGACTTTAGGCCAATCATTCAACCCATTCACCTCACAGGGTTGTTGTGGGGATATAAACAAATAAAAATTAAATAATACCCCAAGAGCCAGTTTAGTGTAAAACTTTAAGGCACCAGGCTAGACATGAGGAGATGGTGAGTTCTTGTCCTGCCTTAGAGACAATGTCATTTTGGGCCAGTCACTCTTTCTCAGCCCTAAAAATGAACAAAATGGCAAGTTACTTCTGAAATCTTACCAAGAAAATTACAGAGACTTGTCCAGGCAATTGCCAGAGATCCATACCAATTAGAAGGCACTAAAAACTAATCCAAAAAAAGAACTCCAAGGCCCAAATAAGCCTAATTTCTATAATTAGAGGTGTTATTGGTTGTTTCTATTACCTCCTGTCTTACAATTAGGAGCTCAAGGTCGTTTCAGAAACTGCTGTTGGCCAACATGAGTTTAGAATAGTTCAATAGCTCTAGTGTGTAATGCGGCTAAAAATCAAGGGTAGATGAGAGAGAAATAATGAGAAGGGGGATAAAGGGAAGAGAAAATCAAATAGGGAGAAAAAGAAAGACAAAAAATTTTAAAAGGGGAGAAGGAAAAAAAAGAAGTGGAAAAGACAAGATAGGAGGGATAAGTATGTCTGCATATGATGTGGACAAATGGCTTAAATGCCCCCACTCCAGAGGTGGGCTGCTATCAGTTCGCACCGTTTCAGGCGAACCGATAGTAGAAATTATGACTGGGTCGGCGAACAGGTACAGATGGCAGGCTCACCATGCCCCCAAACTGGTTCCCCAGTCGCCACGGCATGTTTTTGGGGGGCATTTTTTAAATGTTCTGTGCATGTGTGGACCTATTTAAAGGCAACTGCTCATGTGTGCCGAACCGGCAATAATGCCGGCAACACCCCCCCCCCCCCCAACTTTTGTAATTGACTTGATCCGCCATTGCAAGGTACGATCCGGATATATTTTAATTATAGGATGCAGGACTTGCTTGAATATAAGATTATTTAACTGGTACAATCTGTATTTTTACAAATATTATTGACATTACTCATTTATTCCTTTTTTCCTCTGTGGCTCTATCACATTAATCTAAGATTCTTTACATTGTTTCTCTGAAAGCAGCCCTTCAGTGATAAATAAAAGAAAAATAATTAAATCCAAAAATTAAATGAACCTTGACAGGAATAGTGGAGTGGGTTTAACTTACAACAATAACTATAAATCACACCGTCTCTTTGAAGACTAGAAAAACAAATGTGTCCTCTCTATTGATTTTATCACTTCATCACACACAGCAAATCTGAGTCAACATGAGTGGCAGATCTCAAAGGTAAAAACGGAGAAATTAAGGCCACGAAAGCAGGTCACGTGCTTAGGAATTTGTCTATTGTAACCATAATGAGTGGTCTATTGTCTCCAAGGAGACAATTCAGGGTTTATAATACACAGCATACGAAGTTAGTTAGAATATCTCTTTTCCTCCGTGTTAACGCACCCGATCGCTCATAGGAAAATATTAAATTGAAAGCACTATTAAATTATTTCAAACTGCCGGACAAAGCCTCAGGATAGCAGGAAGGATCCATGATGACATATCAGCCCATGTAAGGTTCTGTCATTTTCTCATTTTTTCACACTATACATATGTTCCAACCCATTTTTGTATCTATTTCTGCTTTTAAAAAATCATTCACATAAAATTAATTTGTATTTTCCGGAGCATTTCTCCCTGTCTACAAAATGCATACTGTAGTAATTTCTCCACTTTGATAACTGCTTTCTTGAATATGTGCAGTGGGGATGAACGTGTTTCTGACATCTTTCTTTTGGGACAGGTGACTACAAATTCACTTCAATACTGTGCAGCACTTTCTCAAACACTGCACTAGAGCATGCCTGCCTGCATTTCTTCTAACCCGCCAAGTTAAAATGCAATTCATTTATGGTGGCCATTGAAATGTTTCTATTATCTTGTCCAATCCTTTTTGCAGGAAACCATGGATGTCTACCACATTGCATTCTACTGAGAATTTTGAGTAGCAATACTTGAGGTGTGGTGGCATCTCAACTATCTTCCCCCTCCTTCCCTCTGCCTTTCCTTAAGCAACTCTTGGGAGAGCAATCAGGATTGTGACTATGATGACTTTTGTCTTTCTGTCTCTCTCCCCATGTTCCAGCTCCAGTAAAAAAAAAATCTCTCCAAGTAGAAAAGCTAACAGATAACTTTACTCCAATGAGCAGCAGCTTCAGGATGATATTACAAGGAAGAGAATGGGCCTTCCTGCCATCACATGCTTTATCCTTGTTTTGTTTTTTAATTTACATACAACTCCACAAATGCTATTCATAAACAAACAACAATATGAGAATATTTAGAATATTTTCTGGTTGATCAGCAGCATGTTTGCTGCCTGTAGTCATGATAAAAATGGCATGTTTTCTCCACTCCATAAAGATGCTTAACAGTTGAATCATATTGTAGTCCTGCTAGTGGACTGTGGTCTTCATGGGAGCCGGAAAGGATCGTGATTGATTGCATGACATACCCATTTTTGACTTTCAACAGAGAGGAGATAAAGAGCTACTAAGAGCTTCCCTTGCTTTTCTCCAAATCTGCTTATTTTACAGTTAACTAATGCTAGGGATGGATTGCAATTGTATAGGCTGTTCTTTTATTCTTCTGTACCCCTCCTTTGATGGACGCAGTGGCTCACTGGCTAAGATACTGAGCTTATCAATCAGAAAGGTCAGCAGTTTGGCAGTTCGAATACCTAGCACTGCATAATGGAGTGAGTTCCCATTACTTGCCCCAGCTTCTGCCAACCTAGCAGTTCAAAAGCATGTAAAAATGCAAGTAGAAAAATAGGAAACATCTTTGGTGGGAAGGTAACAGCATGTATTTGCATGTATTCTAAGAGATTGGGTTTCATTGGGTATTTTATCCTTTCTCCTTCCCATAAAATGAAACATCAGGCGAAATTTTCCTCTCAATTACGCTTCTTTAATGGCATTTTAGTAGTCAACGTTTTATTCCCACATAAATCCTCTTTCATCTGCATTTGTCTAAAGCAGCAGAGATAATGACTGATTGGTTGATTTCAGATTTACATTCTCTAAGTACAAGGACATACGGCCCAGCTTGGAGACAGATATCGTGCCACATTTGATAAAAAGGAGAGTAAAATTAATGGCTTTGCCACACTCATTTAACATCTGCCCAAGTTATGTTACTACAGGTTGGACATTACATGCAAGCCCATGTTAAACACACCGGGAATCATATCTGTACAAATGCTTTTACCTGGGAAATATGTCACGTATGAGGATGTCTCCATCTTTCCACGGCTCTGATTTCTCACTCATTTCCTTGAATATTAGTCGCCGTCACTTGCTTTAAAGAATAACACCAGGGTTTCTTTATGAAGCAATATGGATCATGAGGGCAACCAACCATCAATCAGATTATATACAGGTAGTCCTTGACTTACAACAATTCATTTGGTGAAAGGTTACAACGGCACTGGAACTGGGTATGTCTAGTTTAATGAAAAGAAGGGCTAGAGGAGACATGATACCAGTGTTCCAATATCTCAGGGGTTGCCACCAAGAAGAGGGAGTCAAACTATTCTCCAAAGCACCTGAGGGTAGAACAAGAAGCAATGGGTGGAAGCTAATTAAGGAGAGAAGCAACTTAGAACTGAGGAGAAATTTCCTGACAGTTAGAACAATTAATCAGTGGAACAGCTTGCCTCCAGAAGTTGTGAATGCCCCAACACTGGAAGTCTTTAAGAAGATGTTGGATAGCCATTTGTCTGATATGGTATAGGTTTTCCTGCCTAGGCAGGGGGTTGGACTAAAAGACCTCCAAGGTCCCTTCCAACTCTGCTATTGTATATTGTAAGTGACTTACAGCCATTTTTCACAGTTGCAACCTTTGTAGCATCCCCATGATCATGTGATGAAAATTCAGATGCTGGGCAACTGGTTCATATTTATGACACCATTTATGTCATGGGATCACTTTTTGTAACATTCTGAGAAGCAAAGTCAATGAGGAAGCGTGATTCACTTAGCAGCTGGGTTACAAACTTATCAACTGCAGTAATTCACTTAACAACTATGGCAAGAAAGGTCGTAAAATAGGGCAAAACTGACTTAACAAAGGTCTCACTGAACAACATAAATCTTGGGCTCAGTTTTGATCGTAAGTCGAGGACAGAGGTGGGTTTCTACCAGTTCGCACCTATTCGGTAGAACTGGTTTATCAAATCTACCAAACCGGTTAGAAGAGGTTCCACCAGTGGACCTGGAAAGCAGGCCACACCTACAGAAGAGGTTCCGAAATTTTTTTAAACCCACCACTGGTCCTTGGATATGATTATTCTACACTATCATGCTCATATTTATAAAACTCAGTGCCTCTGTGAAAGGTAAGCATGACTACTGCGTTTGTGGTGCAATCAGAACATTGCGTGTGTTGAAGTTGTTTTAACGCAAACCTAAGATGCCTTTTAAAAAACAAGTTTACATCATATTCTTATGCATGCCAGTGCTGTGCGTGAGGTAATTTAAGGTGGTTCTGACAAGTGTCGTCAGCATCTTCATATCCGGTCACATGGGCGGAAAGCCACTCCCATCCAGTCACATGGGTGGCAAGCCACTCCCACAAAGGAGGCCACACCCACAGAGTAGGTTTGAACAATTTTTGAAATCCACCACTGGTCGAGGACTACCTGTGATTAGATCAAAACCCCAAGTTAGAGGAATGCCTTCATTCTCAATAGGCATATTTGCAACACCACACAATTAGAAAGATTTGATGGTATAAGGAAACAGCCTCAGAAAAACTAAGTGAGATTGCGAGAAGTATTTTCTTTTGACTAAGCAAATAACTTAATTGTCCATTTCATTGTGTCCACCACTGTCTCCCAAACAAAGGATACTTTGCCCAGAATGAACTTTTTTTCACAATTGTGATTCAAAATTAAAAGTGCTTAGGAGGACGATAAATACATAAACGTGCTGCAATTGTTTACCATGTTCTATTTCAATAGTTCTGCTGGTGAAAACAATATCTGAGCTCTAGTGGCACAGTGGTTAGAGTGCAGTACTGCAGGCTTCTTCTGATGACTGCCGGCTGCCAGATCGAGTCTCACCATGCTCAAGGTTGACTCAGCCTTCCATCCTTCCGAGGTGGGTAAAATGAGGACCCAAATTATTGGGGGAAATAGGCTGACTCTGTAAACCGCTTACAGAAGCACTATGAAGCGGTACATAAAGTGCTATTGCTAATGTCAGGCCTACAGCCATATTCTTCTTGGATCTTTGGCCTGCCACACTTTCTATTATTCTACTATGCCTTCTTCTATTGTGGGAAAATGGGAGGGGAGATTGTTCAGAGTTACTTAATGTGTAGCCAAAACAAAATTCCTTCTAGAAAGCCAAGGTCATCCTTTGTCTCTGCACCTGAACGGAACTGGATGGGTGGAACTGCAAGCATGGCAGTGGGAGATTGGACTATGTAATGGATTTGTGGGTGTGGGGCAACATCTTGAACTTTCAACAAGGTGGGGGAAACCAGGAAGCTTTCAGATTCAGGTTTTCCGAGATGTGCCAATATGACTCTCTTAATAAATTGGAATTTTGAGCAACACTTTTACCTGGACTCTGATTTAATTTTAGATGCTATTTGGAACCCTGACAGCTAGTGCTATATGCCCCCATAAGCCCTCTTCCCCATTTTGATATAGTAAGTTCCTTTCACTTATTTACCTGCAGTCAGAGATCCAAATAGATGAGCAGACTAGAAATGGAAGGGCCCTGTGGATGGGGACAGAAGTCCTGGGGGTGGGCAGGAGGGAGTATCAAAGGAGTTCTAGATTCCTTTGCAAATCAGAGAAACCCGTCCAAAGTAGAACTGAAACGGGAAGATGGAGAAGAAAGGACCAGGAAGGGACCTAGATAAGCAGGGGGAGAAGGCTAACAAACACATGGAAGACAGCAATCCAAACAGGTGCACTTTATTATTGATCAGTTCAATCAGTAACCCCACTTGTCACTCAACAAATGTCGCCCATGGAGGCTAACAATTAAAAGGATTCTTTACAATTTGATTTATTCTATTAGCTGGATTAAAAAGGTGATTATGAACAAACCCCTTGGCAATGAACGCCACTAGCACTTTCCCCCCAAATCAGCTAAATTAAACACAATCGAGCGCTGCCTAAATAAAATATTCCTGACTGCCAATGAAAGGTGAACAGAATGACAACCTCTTGCCTGACCTCTTATGGCTGGATAATCCATAGAGGGAAGGCTCCCTCTGCTCATAGGTTTCATGCAGACTCTGGGTTCAAACAGAACCTGGGTTCAAACAGAAGCTGTCTACCACCTAGGCAGGGACCACACTGAGCTGAAGCATTCGCTGACAAGCCAGGAGAAGCTATTTGGACCTGGAATCCAAGTGGGATACTGAAAAGAGCTCAGTGTAGGTTTGCCTTAACCCAAGTTGCATATAGCCTTTAAGGAGAGTTCAACTTTTCTGCAGGCCGCGGAAATAAACAGGTATAGCATCTACAAGCAGTCCTCAACTGAACTATCTGTTCCAAGTTATATCACTGAAAAAAGTGACTTATGACTTGGGCTTCACGCTTAGGACGGTCACAGCATCCCCACGGTAACATGACCAACTTTCAGATTCTCAGTAACCAGGATGTTTTTATGACAGCTGCAACCTTCCTGGATCATGCGATCACCATTTGCAAACTATCCAGCTGGTTTCTGACAAGCAAAGTCAATGGGGAAAGACAGATTGGTTTAATGAGCGAGTGATTCGTTTAGCAACTGTAGTCAAAAATGGTGATAAAATGAGGTATGAAGCCTTGCTTAGCAATGGAAATTCTGGTCCCAATTGTGGTGAAACATCAAGGGTTAGGATATTCTATTCTGACCCTTGTCTCCCCTCCCCACTTATCTGCCTGCCTGCCTGCCTGCCTGCCTGCCTATCTATAGTTTCTGTTATCTATATATATTATATGTGTATCATTGATCTACTATATTTATTATCCATCTATCTATTGTTTCTAGTATGTATGTATGTATGTATGTATGTATGTATGTATGTATGTATGTATCTATCTATCTATCTATCTATCTATCTATCTATCTATCTATCTATCTATCTATCTATCTATCTTACCGTGTTTTCCCAAAAATAAGACAGGGTCTTATTTTCTTTTGACTCCCCAAATAAGCACTTGGCCTTATTTTGGGGGAGGTTTTATTATTTCTGAGGAGGTTTTATTATTTCTGAGATGCAGGAGGCGGCAAGCGTGGTCACCTCATGCTTGCAGCTATGTTGCAATATTTTGGGGGAGGGCTTATTTTCAGGGGAGGGCCTATTTTAGCGCATGCGATCAAAAGCCCAATTATCCGGGGAGGTCTTATTTTGGGGGAAACAGGGTATCTATTTATGAATTTATTTATTTATAAAATTTATATGCCGCCCAATCCCGAAGGACTCCATCCATGTGTATCATCTTTCTATTGTATCTTTTATCTAACATATATCTACTGTTTCTATCATCTATCTATCTATCATTTCTGTTATCTATATATATGTGTTTGTGTGTATCATCTATCTACTGTACCTATTATCCATCTATTGTTTATATCTATCATCTATCTATCCATACATACATACATACATACATGTGTATCATCTGTCTATTGTATCTTTTATGTAACATATATCTATTATTTCTATCATCTATCATCTATCTATCTATCTACTTACCTATCTACCTACCTACCTATCCATCCATCCATCCATCCATCCATCCATCCATCCATCCATCCATCCATCCATCCATCCATCCATCCATCCATCCATCCATCCATGTGTATCATCTGTCTACTGTATCTTTTATATAACATATATCTACTGTTTCTATCATCTATCTATCTATTTACCTACCTACCTACCAGGGGTGGGTTTCTCACCCCGTTCCAACCGGTTTGGCCGGTGCTGTATGCGTCCTGCGCATGCGTGGAAGCGCAGAACTCGTCAAAACCGGGTAAGGAGCACAGGCGGGCGGGTAGGCCCTTTGCCATTCCCGGAAGTTACTTACTTCCGGGTTCGCCGACCAACCGGTTCGCAGGGACCGCCACGAACCGGTTGAAACCCACCCCTGCTACCTACCTACCTATCTAATCTATCTATCCTATACATTTAAAAACACATAATTCTAGTAGAAAGGTAGGATTTAACATTTTTGATTGGATTGGATCGGATCGGATAACCCTATACAGAGGAAAATTCTGGCCCACATTTTACAGAAGCAGGGATGATTTGATTTTAGTTGTGGTGCTAATGAAGTACTTCACCCTTAACACTAACAGCACAATAAATAACGGGGCCCTTAGGTCTACTAAGATGTGCCTGCAATAGTCTAGTATACAAATTATGTTATTATTGTGTGGCACTGCTTTGCCCCAAAAACGTTCTTGCTTCCCCTTCCCCCTTTTATATCTGTTTTTATTACTGATGTACTTTATGGTCTCTATTTTGCTGTTTTTTCCTTTCCAATTTTTCTCATGTAAAGCTGATCCCTACAGATTTGGCTTTACATCTAATTGCTGGTTTCTCTAATTCTCAAGTTTGCGTACAATTGCTACAATCTGCCTTTTTCCTTCAGAAGCTAGACTACTGAATTTGGCTGCACCCATTCTGTCAACCTCGGTTTCACTTAGGCTGCATGTCTCCTGCCACCCATCTTTTACTCTGGTCCATTTCCATATCATTTAGCAAATCTGGCCAAAAACATGGGGAAATGGTGGAGGGAGAGAGAGATAAGGCAAATAAATGCAAATATATACAGTACATATATTTTGGAATGCATTTTTTTAATATATGGATTTTTGTCCAGACTTTCCAAAGTTTATACTGTATCTACTTTAAGTGGATCCTATTATGTGAATATTAGATATGTACAGCACATGCCATGTGATAACATCTGCAAATGCAAGCAAAATTATAGAACAGGAGTGTCAAGGCCGGGGCCAGATCCAGCCCGCAGGATATTTAGATCTGGCCCATGGGGCCGCCCTGAAAACAGCAAAGGACTGACCCATAGTGCCTCTGCCAGTGAAAACGGATCTTGCAAGGGCCGTATGCAACCCTTCCAAACTCCGTTTTTGCTGATAGAAGGTTGCAGGAACCGTCCCAGCCGAAAACTGAGCTCGGGAGCCCATTTTCACTTGCAGAGCCACATAGGCATTCCCCCCACCCCCGACATGAGTGATGTCATGCTGGCCAAGCCCACCCCTGCCATGTCAACCACTTCCCTTCAAGGTCAAACACAACCCTGATGTGGCCGTCAATGAAATAGAGTTTGACACCCCTATTATAGAAGAACTGTGTATAGCTTGCCCAATGAATTATGGTAAAATATAATGATTGTTTGTCAATTGCACATTCCAGTAAAAAGCTACTCTAAATATATTCCAATTATCATATTATTTACTTTCCAAGAAGATTCTAGCAACTTCTGCAGGAGATACTATTTTCAACTCACAGAGCTACTAAGAACAGAAGTATACACATTCTATCTTTATTCCTCAGTTTCACCCTCAATTCACCCCTCAATCGTCCAATTACAGAATCACCAAATACTGGACAGAAATCCCACAAATAATGGGATAATAAAGATAATTCTTTACCCTGCGAAAAAGCTGGTGCATCCTATTGGTTAAGAAAGAAAGAAAAACCAAGGAGATGGATTGGATAAGATGATAAAATAAAATAGAATATAAGATAATTATATGCCAAAAATTGCTGCTAAATTGATAGCCTACATCCTGTTTTAATAAATACCTTTTTTCCACATTAAGGGGTTTTATACATTTTAGAGTCTTTTAATTGCAGTGTTTTTCATGCTAGCAATCATCACAGTGCACAGGTGTTTTATAAATACAAATCACCATTAAACCTCTTATATTTTACAGCCCAATCCTTAAAAGCAGTCTGCCAATGTAAGTCCCCATTCCATTCAGCCACATATGTGTGAGCAGATCGCTTTGCCATCGGGCTGTAAGTTATTTTTCCCCAGGGGCCTTCTGCATTAGAAGCACAGCCTTAGCCAAACTGATTTTCCAATTTTCACATTACAAAGTAATGGGAAGCAGAATGAAAGCTTTCATTTTGCTTCCCCTATAAATGTGGACCCACACTGTTTCACAATTGACTATAAGCAGGTATTCCTGTAATAAAACTTCCACCCAGAAAGCTTGATTTCTTTCCTGTGTCGACAGCCATTTGTGGTCCTGGGACAAAGTTTCCGAAACTTATTGAAGACATCAAGATAAAGCAATGGGCATTCGGTTGCATCCAGATGGAAAAAATTATTTACAAACCTTTTCGACTCTCTGGGTTGAATTTTGGGATTAAAGAATTGTAAGAAATATGTCTAACCATAATATTTTGGAAATCCTTGGCTGATGGGTTAGATCAGGGGTGTCATACTCGATTTCAGGGTTATATCTGACCTAGAAGGAGAGCAGGGGGGCATGGCTGGGGTGGGGTGGGCATGGCCAGTTCAAAATCACTCGTGTAGAATGGAATGGAATGGAATAGAACAGAACAGAGTAACAGAATTGGAAAGGACCTTGAAGGTTTTCTAGTCCAACCCCCTGCTTAGGCAGGAAACCCTACACCACTTCAGACAAATGGATATCCAATGCCTTCTTAAAAATTTCCAGTGTTGGAGCATTCAAAACTTCTGGAGGCAAGTTGTTCCATTGATTGATTGTTCTAAATGTCAGGAAACTTCTCCTTAGTTCTAAGTTCCTTTTCTCCTTGATTAGTTTCCATCAGAGTGGGTTGCTACTGGTTCGGCCCGGATTGGCTGAACCGGTAATAGCAGCGATGGGAGGCTCCGCCCACTCACCTAGAAGCGTTGTTCATACAGGAACATGCGTGGGAGCATGCCCAAATCAGTAGTAAAAAAAATTGGCAACCCACCTCTGGTTTCCATCCATAGTGTTGGGGTCACCTGTGGTGGCCAGAGTGCTCTGCCAGCAAAAACAGGCTCCTGAGCTCCATTTCCAGCTGTGATGGCCTCCAGCAAACCTCTGCCAATGAAAATGGAGTTTATGAGGGTCGTGTGTGAGCTGTTTTCGCTGGCAGAGGCACCATAGGTTGGTCCTTCATTGTTTCCAAGGGGCCAGATCTAAGCATTCTGCTGGCCGAATCCAGCCCACTGGCCTTAAATTTGACACCCCTGGGTTATATTAAAGAGTCTTAGGCAACATGGAAAAGTAGTAATATTCTTATGAGTTGGTGTCAGAATTATTGATCTTACCTGAGATACAAGATCCCATCAGGTCCAGCAGAAGTATGCTGTGGTTCCTGTTTGCTAAAGAATTACACCTACCAGGGCACAGGAGACAGGCCTTTTCTGCTGTGCCACCCACTCTGTAGAACATCATTTTCTCCCCAGGTGAGATTGGCCCCATCCTTGATGTCCTTCCAGAAGGCCCTCAAAACCCAGTCGAATCAACAGGCTTGAGGATCTCAAGGAAATGTTGACTTAATGACATGGTTACATCGTTGCAATATTGAATGCTGTCTCCTATCCCTTTAATCTTTTGTAATCATAATATTAATGTTTTAATTGTATATTTTTTCTAATATTGTTTATTTTATGGTTTTATAGTAAGCTTTCCAGAGATGAATGACATGTAAATATGATTGGAGAGACAGAGATAGAGAAGATGGGAGAGGACCGGGACTTTTCCCCCTTTGTTAAACCGGGAGAGGGCGTGGCCAGCTCATGATGCATCCAGCCCACAGGCCAGGAGTTTGACAGCCCTGGTTTATGGTCTAAGAACTGCTTTGCCAAATGATGAACTCAAGCAATTTCAATAGTGACCTTTCTCTCACTACAGTATTGCCTACTGAACTGCTACTGTAATACTATTGCCTGACCAGTAGTTATGATGGTATTTTAACAGAGTAATAAGGCTAGCAATGCCTATCTGTGCCAAACTGGCATGGTGCTTTATAAAATAAGCTGCTCTGAATCTGCTGCCACTATCCTCAGCCAGACTCAAGTTGTGTTTTATGTAAATCTGATATTTTGGCAGTTTGCTTTAGACTGGGGCTACAATAAATGAAGGGGGAGTTCAGATTCCTGGCATCCAGCGCAATTGATTCAATTTGATGTGTTCAGAATTAGGAGAACTGTCATTCGAGATTGGCTGCTGCAGATCCTTAGGCCCAAGGAGGCTGGAGGAAGCATGCAGGAAAGATCAAACTGAGATTTGTTAGTATAATTTACCATTGGCACCGTATGGGCCTTCCAAAGTTATCAGATTCCAAGCTCAGGAGAATCATGGATTAATGCAAGACTGGCTTTAGACAGTTTTTAAAGGCTTCAAACAGCAGATCAGGAAAAGAGGGAGAGCTAGCACCGTGCTGTTCCCTCAGGATTCCCTGGCAGTCTTTGTTAGTAGATAGAACTCCGCATGTCCCATAAACTGTCTTCCAGGTGCAGCATAGGATATTATCAGGGGTGGGCTGCTACGGGTTCATCCAGGTTCGGGAGATCCCGTAGCTAATATTATGGCTGTTATGTCCTCCAAATCCCACCCTTAGCTGGCCCCGCCCCACCCACGCACCCCACTCTTCCCGGAGTCTCCACACGGTCCATTTTGGATGCGAGGTAAGTGCAGGGCCCATGCAGAAGTTCAGGGAGGGGTGAAAATGGGCCTCCTGGAAGTTCTGCAAGGTCTTCAGAGCCTTGGGGAGGCAGTTTTCACCCTCCCAGAGGCTCAAGGAAAGCCACCAGAGCCTGGGGAAGGTGAAAACGCCCTACCCTCACCATGGTGCAGGAGACCAACTAGGCCACACCAATCATGGCCACGCCCACCCAGCAACCGGGCAGAGAACCTGTTGCTGAAATTTTTGAAGCCCAGCCCTGGATATTATGTCATTATAAACACTCCAGGAACTTTCAGTGGTCAGACCAGCCAATATCTGGAATGGGAAGAAGATACCAACTGAAATTTTGGCGCAAGCAGCCAAATATTGTTGGCTTGGCTAATTTATCAATTCCTATTGAGTTGGCAGGGCCAACTCAGCCAATCAAATCTCCACCTAGAAGCTGAGAATCTACCAAGTCATGTTAGAAAATTCATTAAAGCAGCACAAATTATCATTTTCCACCTATCCTGGAATGATTTACTCAGATGGTCAATGGGGTTTTTTCCCCTCCCCTCTGCCATATTTTCTTTCTTTTAATTTAAGAAGTCAAGGGTTAGTTTTAGGTGCCTTCAGTACACAAAGCATCTGCTCCTCTATCAAGCAATGTTGCTAATAAAGAAATTAGTAAGCAGTCTCCCAGCCGGTGCAGGTGGGATGTGGACCATCTGCTCATTTCCATGTTGTACGGCTACATTTTTCCCTACCTTGCTAATGAAGCTAGTCTAAGACTATCATCAGTTATGGCAGCCAAAGGGAGCAAAATTGTCTGGAGGTGGGAGCCTGGATCAAGACGAGAGATCTTGCCGGCAATATGTGGAGGCTGAAGCACATCCTGAATTTTGCAGCATAGGGATTTAATTTCTTCAAGGATTCAATTAAGTTTCCTGCCTTAGGAGAATATTAGTTGTCCCTATTCGCTTTTGTCTGGGAAACAGAAAAAAAATATGCAACCAATGTTTCCTACCTGTCAAAACACATAGCTCTGAAACATGCTTTTCTGACAACCAACATGGCTGAGGAGCTGTGAGCAGCTTATAGTGCCTGCAGAAGAGGCATGCTGAGCATCACAACTAAAGGCTGAAGAACTGGCGTCGGGGGAGGGGGGAAAGGGGAGAGAGAGAAAAAAGTTTAGATGAAAAGGTAAAAGCAGGTGGCATGCTGTGTGTGTGTGTGTGTGTGTGTGTGTATGTGTGTAGGTACGTACACACACACACACACACACACACACACATATACTGCACATGCGCAGAACCAAAAATCAAGATGTTGGCCCCGAAGGCGAACCGATTCGGGGGCATGGCAGGCCTGGGTCACTGCGGGTTCCAGCAACTCAGACTGCCAAAACCTTTGGAGGACCACAAATTGCCTACTGCAAAGAACAGATAGTACTCCCAAGAACTTTTCCATTCACAAGAAAATATTCTCCTCTAACTCCTACTTAAAGATCAGATTCCTGGATCAATCTTCAGATGCCTTCATCCACCTACATATTTAGAATAATTCTTTTTTCTTAGCACAGTTTCAAAATCAATTCTTCTGACCCCATTCTCCTGGAAGCGAGTAATATCATTAACTGTAGGTAAGGCTCCACAACACACACACTGCCTCTCTCTTTGAAAGCCTCTGTCTGTTCTGCAAACACACAGGCCATAGTATGAAAAGGTTTCAGGAACCCCGGAGGTTAATTTTGATCCAGAAATTAACTTATAAGGGGGTGACATTCCATTCTCTTTACCAAAAGAGCTATGAATATAGGAGTTAACCCCAAAAGCCTGCTTGAAACTATCACACTTTTCATTTCTTATGTTATATTATCTCCATGGGCTCTTTTCTTTCTCTGAATGTTGTAAGGTTTGTCTCTATTGTGTTTACTCTTCCCAAAATATTTCATTCACTGGAGTGGTAAATGTCTGAACCACATCCTCAAAAATGGTCTCTGTACAACAGGTGTGTCAAACTCGATTTCACGGGTTGTGTTTGACCAGGGTGGGTGTGGGTGAGTGTGGTCAGTTCAATGTCACTTGTGTCAGGAGCATCTGTGGTGGCCCGAACCCTCTGCCAGTGAAAATGGGCTCCTGAGCTATTTTCGGCTGCCACAGCATTCCGCAACCCTCTGCCAGTGAAAACAGAGCATGGGTGGGACACACACGTCCTTTCCAAGCTCCGTTTTTGATGACAGACGTACTATGGGCCAGTCCTTCACCGTTTCCAGGGCAGCCCTGCAGGCCACATCTAAGTACCCCGCAGGGTGGATGTGGCCCCCGGGCCTTAAGTTTGACACCCCTGCTGTACAGTACTGAGAAAACCAACATATGTTTGAAAAACCAACAACAATATGGTGTTCTTCTCTTCTTAGGTAGAGCAGTAAAGGGAATAACTAAGGTGGATAACTTCCAAAATCTCTGGGGATTCTTCATTTAATTCAAGGCCCCAATAATCCAGGTTTTTATCTTGTTCATTTGAAGTGCTTTTTATAATAGTAGAGGTTCTACAAGAACAACCATGTCGGGAAACTGAAAGAGTCAAACTCTGTGTTCTTCTTCAATCTTGCCTATGTGTAACATCGGGTCCAACAATGGGAGAAGAGGATATTCTGCTGAATGATACACAAGGGTGATGTTTTAAAGTGGGAATCACAGAGAATTTTTTAAATCTCAATAAAAGAAAGATGTGTCAGGTATCTCAGTTTAGGAAAAGAGAAAAGGCAAGAAGTTCTGGCTTTCTAAAACAACTGAGGACTTGGCATACTAGAAGAAAAATCTAAGTGGGTGTTTCTCTAACTAGGACCATTAAAATTTGGGTGAAGCTGTCCTTTTAATATTCATTGTTCTCAAAGGTTCCCCTGTTTCGAAACTCTTGTGGCAGTGGTGGGATTAAAAAAAATTTACTACTGGTTATGTAGGCGTGGCTTGGTGGGCATGGCATAGCTTGGTGGTGTGGCAGGGGAAGGTCATTGCAAAATCCCGATTTCCTTCCGATCATGTGGGACTTGGGAGGCAGAGAATAGATGAGCCAGGGTCAGTCAGAGGTGGTATTTACCGATTCTCCAAACTACTCAAAATTCCCACTGCCGATTCTCCAGAATTGGTCAGAACCTGCTGAACACCTTGCAGGATTTCCCCTGCTTCAAAGGGAAAAGGTGCTGTAATCATTTTGTCAACATGAAGGTGTGATAGCGACCTCAGTGAATGAGAGATATAACATCTAACTATGAGAAATATGTGATGAGCATAAGTCTGCAGCAACATAGTTTGAGCTATAAATAACAACTTTCAGACTTATAAAAACTGGAGGTGTGCACTTAACCACATAATTGATTCAGCAGTTTAGAAAACAGCATTTTCGTATGACTGGTTCAAAGATTTTAACACGGAGCCTAAATCTGAAACATGATTTGGAAAACTGATCCTCCCATTAATCTTCAGCATGTGGCTACAACTGCGGTTCAAAATAATGGAATGGATTTCTGAGGAAGAATATGTCCTAATTCACAGACAAGCCTAACCAATTTCATATGAGTGTGGTAAGAGGCTTAGTAAATTAACTTTCTGGCATTTATAAATACATGTGTGAAAAATAGGTTGGAGCTAGAGCTGGAACTAGAGAGGAATTATCAATAAACAACTGCCAGCTAGCACTAAACGTGAGAGATCAAAGCGTGATATCCATTCAGCTGTGGAAAAAGAGGGGACGCATTTGATCAAAATTTTAGAGGGTAACAAATGCAGCTGCACCCTCATTTTGTTTGAGAAAAATCATTTCTTTGCAATAGCTTCAATCTAACAGGCAACATTTCTAAGTAGCCATGCTGTCATGTTAGGTATGTGGGAAGAACTTTAGCCAAATATAAAATCTTATTCCCCTATGGCATGTTAAATTCCTACTAACAAACATGCACATATCACATAAATCTAGTATTGTGGAGACAAGATGTTCTTTCTTGACTATGATGATGCCACAATGTTCAATGTGAGAGCTTGATGTAAGCCCCACCCAGGGGTGGGCTGCTGGGGTTCTCTACCTAACATTCTGTGCAGTTCAGAGAACCCTCAAATTCACTCCTGGCTGGCCCCACCAACCTCACCCTGTCCCTCCCAGGAGTCCCCACGCGTCCCGTTTTGGATGCAGGTTAGTGCAGGGCACACACGGAGGCTCGGGGATGGCAAAAACGGGCCTACCGGAAGGCCAGAAACAGGCCCATTTCTGGCCTCCAGAGGGTCTCCTGGAGACTTGGAGAAAATATCCAGAGCCCAGGGAGGGCATAAACATACACCCACCCACCCACCCCCCATGGTGCAGGAGGCTGAGTAGGCCATGCCCACCCAGCAACCGGGCAGAGAACCCCTTTCTAAAATTTTTGAAGCCTACCCAGCCCCACATTTTTGTACTTGGATTGTGATGGTTCATGGAAATACATAAGGGGCAGAATATGTATTATGACATCCCAGTACAAATTTCATTACTAGCTCATCCCCTTGTCCCTCCACAGATACTATGATGAAGGATAAATCCCAAGATTGGCAAGTTTAAGGATTAGTTCTTAACAGTGGTATGAAGTCGTCTTGTTTATCTTGACAGGCTTCTGTAGAAATGCAAGGACAACAAATTAGTGAAGACACTCCCTCTTCAGATAGGGCACATAAGAGATTACATTTTGTAACACATTAAACTTTTATTGAGATCGTCAATGGTAAGTCAGAAAATATACTAACAACTTGTTTTAGAGGGGAAAAAGACAAGTTAAAAATTGTTACATTGCTCTAGTAACTGGACATCCCCAGAAGAGATTAAGAGATATACAGTATAGTAATAGGATTCAATGAATGAATTAGCATTATGGGTAAGTTGAAGCCTAGGATGACCCATCATAATTTGATGCCTAAAAACAGTATGCATCTTTTAACAAAGAAGTCAAATATTCTTTAGTTTTTCAGGTAGGTTCTTTGGTTTTTAGATGAAGTTCTGTTAAAAATCTTTGGAAGGAATATTTTTTATATGTTTCTAGGGAGTTCTGATTTTTGACATTGCTAAATGCCCAAATCATGTATGGTAAGGTTGAATCACTGTATGAGGCCCTTCAGAATTCCCTACTCTTCTTAATCCCTTAAAGTATTTTCATGAATGCCCTCTACCATAACATTAAGGGGCCTGAGGAGTAGATGCTTCTCTGTTGCAGCCTTCCTTTTTCAGAATAGCTTCCAAAATAGATTCAGCTCATCCTGAGCATGTTGACCTTCTGGAAATTGGTCAAAACAAAGCTCTTCCAAGTTGCCGGCCTAGTAACCAGAAGACTGTGAGTTCTAGTCCTGCCTTAGGCACGAAAGGCAGCTGGGTTACTTTGGGCTGGTCCCTCTGCCTCAGCTCACCTCAGGGTTACTGTTGTGGAGAAAAAGGAAGAGGAAGGAGTACTATGTATGTTTGCCACCTTGAATTACTTATAAAATAATAAAGGTGGGATGAAAGTCAAATAAATAGTGTAATGTCATTCAAATATTAAATGCTACTCTTTAAATTTTAATGATACTGTTTTTAATGCTTTTTAAATTTGTTTTTATGAAATCAGTATCCAGACTATATTAACCGTAAAATGACAAAGAATAGGAAAGGGACCAGTGAAACCAATGTCCATATGAAACAACCTTTGCACATAATTTATAGGGTGCTTTTATACCATGCAATGATGAGTGGTTCATTTAGATCATACCTTTTCATGCATCACTTATTTATCCCAACAAGTGAATATTGTGTTCCAGATTATTTTGTGCATAAGAACCATTATCTTACATTTTATGTTTTAGAAACCAACAGAAGGAAGAGTTTCTCAACTCTGAAACCTCAGATCAATCAGTGGAAAAGAGAAACACAACCAGCAGTCACTGCATTTCATAGAGGCCATTTTTGAAAATTAAACACAAGAATAATGGGCAAGGAAAGATTAGGTGAACATTTCTTTCAAGCCCTGGTGGGAGTCTTTATGTACTTTTTGTAAACAGCAACAATTCACTATTCTACTATACTCCCAGTTAAAGCCAAGACAGCTGTTGTTCTCTCTACCAATATATTCCAAAGTAAAATACATGTCAAATTCCATTCTTCTGAGGGGAAATATAAATGAATGGGCGGAGGGGAAAGGAATATGCCTAAGGATGCTGCAAGCTACAGGCCTGTTCATTTGGTATTATGCTCAGTATCGTTTTTCATCTTCAGGAATTAACCTGGCATGGAAAATAGTTTGCAATGACAATTAAAATCAAATGCTTGTTTTCTCTCTTCTGTTGGAAAACATAAATCAGCTTAAAGTAAGAGTGGGAGAGAGAGAGAGAGAGAGAGAGAACTTAAATCAAGATACTTTATAACTATGATACATAGTTACGGTGACCAAAATCCAATATAAAAATCACTTTGATACATGAAAACTACCAATGCACAATTAAATCACTCTTCTCCTAGTCAGAGCCTCTGGGCAGAATGTCCGAAGTTATTATTGCATGCTTTTTGTACCCTGATTAAAATGAAGTTCTGGGAACTATTTATCAGATCAGTTTCCTTTAGTGAAAAAGAGCATCGTGGTGTTTGTAAGAATGCATTTGTTTAGAAATATAAAAGCACATATGGCAATATTTATAAAGGGTTTTCTATCCAACCTCTAAAAACCAGAATCTGATCTATCTCTCTGGGCCATCTAAATAAGGAAAGAGAATCACAATCTGCAGCCTAAATGCTGCCCACAGGTTTCAGTATTTAGTTCTTAATAATCCAAGGGATACCTAGGCAAAAGGGGCTGAAATATATACATATTTAGTGAATACACACATACACATACACACACACTTTCTTTCTGTGTGTGTGTTTTCCCCAAAATAAGACCCAACCAGAAAATAAGTCTTAGCATGATTTTTCAGGATGCTCGTAATATAAGCCCAAATATAAATATAAGCCCAAAAATAAGCCCCAGTTAAGATCATCAGTCAGACAGGTACATTTAGCACAGTATTTTCCCCAAAATAAGACTGGAAAATAAGTCCCAATACGTCTTTTGGAGCAAGAATTAATATAAGACATGGTCTTATTTTCGGAGAAACACAGGTATAAAGTCCAGAACAAGATAATATTCTGAAACTGTTTAGGCAAGACACTTCTGAAGTTCACTGAAGTATATGAAGAATGATGAGATACTCCACAATCAGTCTTGTGAAATTCTCTTATTGTAGATACAGGAAAGCCTTGCTTAATGTCCACAATTAGAACTGACAATTCTGTCACTAAGTAATGCAGTCATGGGGATATCATTCGTCCATATCGACTTACAATATCACTGCAGTGCACTTAGGTGAATCACTTGCCATCATTAAATGAGACATCTTATGACTGCAACTTGCGATTTTACTGCCGGCTTCTGCAATGACTGCTTCTTGAAAGCTAGCTTTGAAGGGCTCAAATGGTGATCACATGACCACAAGTCTATGTGAAGATCGTAAACACTCAATGGTGGCAAAGCAGCATCTGAGTCTCGATCACATGACCATTGGGATGTTGCAACAGTGGTAACTGCAAGGACAGGTTGTTAAAAGTTACTTTTAGAGAGCTGCCATAATTTCAAAGAGTCACTAAACAGTCCTTAAGCAAGGACTACCTGTAATATGAAAAAAAACATAGATAGATAGAATTTTTTATTGGCAAAGTGTGATTGTACACACAAGGAATTTGTCTTTGGTGTATATCTCTCAGTGTACATAAAGAAAAATAGAACACATTCATCAATAAAGATATTGATACAACACTTTAAGATACAACACTTAATAATAGTCATAGGTCACTAATAAGCAATCAAATTATACTAGGAAACAAATACAACAATATAAAATTTAAAGATACAAGCAACATGGTTATAGTCATAAGTGGGGAGAGATAGATACTAGGAAGGAAGAGAAGAAGAATATTAATACAGTCTTAGTAGGTAATGACAGTGTTGTGGGAATTAGTTGTTAAGCAGAGTGATGGCATTCGGGGAAAAACTGTCCTTTTGTCTAGTTGTTCTGGTATGCAGTGCCCTATAGCGTCGTTTTGAGGGTAGAAACTGAAACAATTTATGTCCAGGAGGGTCTGTAGATATTTTCAGGGCCCTCTTTTTGACTTGTGCAGTATAAAGGCCCTCGATGAAAGGCAGCTATCAATCAATTGGTAGCAATTGTTTTTTCTGCAGTTCTAATTATCCATTGAAGTCTGTGTCTGTCTTGTTTCTAAGGACCAACGCTTTTTACTTCAGTCACAGCTAAGATGGAATGTTCCTTTATTTTGTAATTCTTGATTTTAAAAAGAAATTGTAAACACAGGCCTTCCTCTGATCATTCTTCAGCCTATCTTCCTTAACTTCACAGGTATCAGTAGCTCTCTCACATGTTTCAAATCCCAGCACAGTCTTGTGTAGGAGGTCATAAAGTTTCAGGGGGGGGGGGGGGCAGACAGTGAGAAAGTGAGCCCATAAACTTCTGCCATTCACACAAACTTCCAATGAGACAGGAAACGTATTCATGTCGGAAATATTGAGTCGCTAAGCCTTCCAGCTGTATTCCAAAAGTCTACTAGCAACATTTCAATCAAGAGCGCAAGCCTGAGACAGCCGGGCCGTTTGAGCTGAAAAGCACGGTGCAGAATTATGTTGGTGAATCTGGTGCCCTCTCAATGACCTCATATTATAGCCATAGCATTAAGTCATGGAGAAACCTGTAAGTCAGGTGAATATATATTTTTTCCTCTTTAAAAAAAAAAGTAGAAAGGGAAAAGCTCCTGAGTTCCCAGTAAGAATGCTAAATTACTCTTTCTGCCAATGGAACGGTTCACTTTCATTTCCAAGGAGCCATAAGCCCTCTTGACCCTCCCCCCTCCCTTGTGTTATCCCTTTTACTGCTCGTGCAGTACTTTCTTTAATCTCTCAGATCAAAGACCGGTCAATAAAAATCATCCCTGCTTTTGTGGGGAGCAAACAAGCCACACTTGGACTTATGATAATTGGAAAGCTACACTCACATCTTTGAGGAAACTTTAAAGTTGTGATAAGGAAGAGTCTGCCCTGGTATTTCCAAATAGGTTGATTCAAATATCTAGCATGATGGAGAGTCCATACTTTATTTTGTCACTGTTTTTTAACCAAAACAAAGGTTAACTAACTTTGATTATAATTACAACAGTAGGTTCATCTACTGTGGTACCTTGCTATCAACAGGTTGCAACCGGTAGGAAAAGTTAGGTACGGTATATACAGACCCATAACAGCATCCTCACTATGAATTCTGGGATATGTAATCCAAATCATACAAAGAATATGGATTGGAGAAAGATGAACTCCAGCCTTTCCTTACAGGTTCACAATGTTAAGTGACAACTACAAATTGGACAGATTTCTTTCCCTCTGCCTAGAATCTATCATCACTTCTCTTTGCTGACTTACTAAGTGTAAGACTCTGTATATTTGTGTACACACACACACACACACACACACACACACACACTTAAATATATATGAATTTCAAAGACAGAATATATTCTATTTTTTTCCAGTAAAGTAGAAGTACTAATTACACAAACATGGGTCAGTAAAAAAAAGGTCAAGGGGGCAGGTAATTATTAATAATGGCACCTGCATTCATCAAAAAGAAGCTATTTTCAGATGCTCATGACATTTTTGAGAGACAGAGCAAGGTTAATAGGCCAATATAGTGAAGGGCTGGTTGCACACGTTAACAAAAATAAATCCGGAATTACTGAATTGAATGTAAAAGATGAAAGAACTTTTTAAATATGCTTTTTTTTCCCCAAATGTGTGGTATCGTGGCCTTACAGCTATGCAACAAGCTGGAAAATGTTTACAGATGCAGCATGAATGGAAAATGGAGCATTTTAAGTATCCTCTGGCCAAAGAATCGGCTGAAGGAGTTGATATTATCTGCATAAAGTCCACAAACCACCATCACTGCCACAGCCTCTAATCTTTGTTGCCTTCCACTAGGGTAGCCAATTCACTACAGAGGCCTTGAGTGGCAGAATTCCTTTACTGAGGACTAGAATGCTGTACAATATCTAGGGTTTTTTCTTCTTCTCAGTTTTCCCATCTAAATCTGGACTAGAAGTTCATACTTTTCGGAAGTTGGACTTTTTGTGCCTATTTTGCGAGACCAGTTGAGCTAAAGATTATCCATGGCATCCGTGGAGTGGGCGTCCAAAATGTCAAGATGATGGCCACTTCTGCATGACTGAAGGCCTGTCTCTTACGCATATATCAAGGGGTGGGGCTTTCATTTTGAGTTTGCAGCTGCCATCTTGGCTTTGTTTACCTCCCTCTTCCAGGGATGCTCCTGTTACTGTCAGAATCTATTATGCCATGCAACCAAGACAATCTGCTCCAACCAACGTTAAATATTTAAAAGGTCATTAATTGAAACTGAAGAGATTTCTTCATGCCCTTTAATCTCTAGTTCTAATAAATGGTCTTTAAGGCTTTTCAGTCAACTTCAATTGGAACATTCCTGTCTACTTAGAACTCAACAGTTCCTACCCAATAGCCATATTCCTGCAATTCATGGACTGTGGTAATCTAGCCATGAAATAGAGAAGTTGAATCCTTGAATGCAAGGCCATGGTTTTGCATTGCAAGACATCACATATTTGTAATTTGAGGAATAGCAAATGTTGACAATTGACCTTTATATTGTCTGGTTTGTTATCTATATATTCAGCTTTTTGCTTTCTTTATTTGCTTCTTTTGCTCTGTGTTAATGTTGTTTATAAAGCATACATGTGTGTGTATGTATATGTGTGTGTGTGTGTGTGTATACACACAGACACACACACATATGCTTTATAAACAACACTGATACAAATAGAGTAAAAGAAACAAAGAAAGAAGAAAGAAAAACACTAAAGTACAGAAAGGAATAAAAAGAAATAAAAGCTTCAGATTTTCTTTGCAACAAATATAAAGGTAATAACAAAATTATCTCTTACTCTAAGCTCTAATTATCTCTTATTTCTATTATCCAATTTTTTTCCAATCACCAAAATCACAAATCATAAGAAATTCATGTCTTTTGTTTCTGTTTCATGCAAACAAGTCCACAAGGAGTTTCCAGTCAGTCATAAATATAGATACTGATTTTTTCTCTAATCAAAAAGTTAATTCATCTATCTCCACAACTTCAGTCATCTTCAGCAACCATTCCTGCATTGTGAGTTATCCTGTCTGTTTTTAAACTGAGATTCTCTTTTCCTGCAAAATTAACCGATGTAAAATGTCTGATATTTGCCATTCCCGTAAAATAGAATTGGTGTCGATCCCTATAACCAGTTTGTATCCAGTTTGAGGATCAACCGGCAATCCTTTTTTAAGGGTATAAATTCGAAATGGCCTCCTCCACCCCATCCCCTGTAATGTTCACCTGATTTTCTTTTCCTGCTACATATAACACCCCCCCCCCAAAAAAAGGGGTTTTTTTTAGCTGAAGCAATGCTGTCTGCTTCAAAATGCTGCACTTCTTTTCATTGGAAGCAAACACCTCCACTTCTGCTCTGTGGTGCCATTCTTTGTGGCCTGCTTTTTTTTTTTACAAGTTTGCCAGTGGAGCAGTGAAAAGCTGAGCTCCTTTTAAACAAGTTCTATGACAGAACAATGAAATTATACTCCTATTGTTGGCTGTGTGTGTATGTTTTCTTTTAACCAGTATCTGGATTAAACAATAAAATTCTTTTTCTTTCTCTCTTTTTTTATAACTACCCTGATGTTACCATGCAACAATAGACCTGTCTTTTCTCCCCTACAAGTTCATTAATAGGAGAACAGTGTAGTGGGCTATGAGAATAACCTTGAGGATCAAGAGGAAAAGCGGCAGCCCAGGCAATGGTCAGATAAGAGAAATTTGAATCCAAAGCAGGAATGGATTTGAGGAAGATTGGATACTCACTAGTTCTCTTTACGGAAAAAGGGGGGAGGGGGGGGTACACTATCAACCCAAGTTGGGTTTTGGTTACTTTTGGGCAGTGGTGTAATTCAGCCGGTTCTATCTGGTTCAGGCGAACCGGTAACGGCAGGAGGCGCCACTTACCCACCTGGACATCATCACTTTCCTTTGATGCTCTGCGCATGTGCACATACGTGCTTACATTTGCAAAACGGTAGCGAAGATGTGTTGATTTCACCCCTGCTTTTGGGCCAAATGAACATCTTTACAAACCAAGCACTGCCCTACCTGCTACCTCCACGGATAATATCTACTATTTCTTCTATTGTTTGTTTTATTAAACATTATACAACAGAGAGTATTGAGATCTCTTGGCAGCTTACATTTTTAAAATGTTCTCATAAAATGCTTATGATTGCTAGGGGGAATTCAGTGGAAATAAAGATGATCATAGCAATTGATGCTTTTGATTTTCTGCTTGCAAACTTACTTTTTACTTCAATTTAAAATGACATTGAAAATGCATAAAGCAGAGTGGGCTGGTGTTACTAGCAGATGCCATTCAAGTGCTAGATCCCCTCCCAAAATTATACATACTGAGTATGCATATTGACAGTAATTCTGGTCATTGCATCAAAGAGAGGGAGTGAGGGGCAGAGACAGTAGTTAGAGAAGGTTAACCAATCATAGCAAATTATGCAAAAAAAATAGAATATGGATTTTGATATATTTTTTGAATGTTGTAAAAGTGTCTTTCAAGCTTGACAACATCAAGGTATGTTGAGGTCAACCAACCAATAAAAAGCTGAGGAATCCTAGGAACTGAAGTCCACACATTGCCAAGTTTGAAAAACACCGATGTAAATGGAAAGGCAGCAAGGATCTCAACTCAGATTACTATAGTCTTATAATAAATCAAAAACTGTACTTGCAGAATGTGCTACAGCTAAACTTAAACCTTCCTTTGGTTCCACTTTAAACCTCCAGTTGGGCTTTGCCTTTCTACCTGTCTCCAGTTGCAGCAAAGATAACTTCCTACAAGGAAATAAATGGCTTGAATCCTCCCAAATATATCCCTTCCTCCCTTCTATCAGGTACAAAATTAAATTACGCAATCTTCAAGGGCAGAGCCATGCTTCCTTATTTCTACAAAGGGACACCCGGTGTACTTGCTGGAGTGAAATACAACTAGGAAAAGGACAAGACATCTGCTCTCTCCTCATAAATAAGAAACTATGATTATTTTCAATGTGCATTTATACTAAAAGGTTAATAGGCATTTTGCTATCATACTTATTTTAAAAACAGGCTTTGGCTTCCAATGCCAGGTCAAGCACAGCAAGACACAAAGGTTGTAAGAAGCTCCATATTCTATAAGGCGCTCCTTCTGTATTAAGGAGCTGTTCGTATAGGCTGCATATTAAAATTTGCCACAGAATATCAAAGAGATGTGACCATCACAGTTGATGAACAGATAGTGCTACCGTGCATTAATTACAGAAACGGAAAGCTGAGCTTCAAGCATTTCTCTGTCATGATCAAGGGTCTTCAGAATTCTAGAGTAGATCAAACTCCCATCTTGACGTAATTATGCAACTATATTCTTACATATATTTCCAAAGCACAAGTAACTATGCAACTATATTCTTACATTTATCTCAAAAGCAGAAGCTGGAGTCTTATATTTTTTTCCAAAAACAGTAAGATTAAAATCTGCTATTTAGCAGAATTGGTCCTTAGGATGCCTCACTCAAATGAAGATAAGTTCAGAAATTTGTGAAATTCTTTTCTCAACAGATTTTACAAAGCTGAAGCACATACCGGTATATGGGAGAAGGGAGGAGAGGAGAAAAGAGAGAAGTTCTTCATCAGAGTTGTAGAAGAAATCATAATTCTTAAGATTTCTTTCTTAAGCTAAGGGGGAGAAAAAAAGATATTGATTAAACAGATGTTTTCTTTATAGCTGATTTTTTTATATGGATAATAACAATATATGCATACAGACACATACAATCCATAAGTCCACAAAAATGGGGAAAGTAGAAAGTGGGGGACATGAACTCATACAAAAATCAAAGCTCATTTCAAGTATGCATATGACAAAGTAGAATTAGTGACCCTTAAGAAAATCAATTTAACAATTAATAAAGGGAAATTAAACTAATCCATAGGGTCCAAATTTCTAAACATCGCATCAACTGAGACTACAACGATCAAATGCTTGTTTAAATATAAAAGAGAAGGAAGCTCTGCAGACCATTATACAGGTGACCTTCCTACCTTGTAATATCCTCCCTTGCTTGGTTGAGTAGCTCAGGGTGATGGGGGAGTTTCAGGGGGTCAGGTTTGTATGTGTGTTGCATTCCCCCCTCCTTTTGCAATCACGATGGTACACAAGGAAATTAACAAAAGCCAGCTCTCATAGTAGAAATAGGCATAATGCAGATGATTGAAAACAACTGAAATACGGGGTATTCAATACAAAACCACACAACAAATTACTATGAAATAACAACAGGTATTTCTGCGATAGATGGATCTCTTCTATTCAGGCCACTGGGCAAAAAGTTTATTTTATTAATACAATTGTTGTGTATTAAAGTATTTTACAAATAGTCCTGTAAATATAAACTATACTAGGTTGCAGTCACTTGCATAATTAGGTAGTTTAAATCCTACTGAAGTCAACAAGAATCCAGCCTCCACCAATATGTAATATATCCTATATATTTTACATATTCATATTCTTAAGCACTGCATATATTGTAAATAGTTGCTACTCTTCAAAAGATTAAATTATTTCAGCACTGAATTTTATAATCAAGAGCCAGCCACTTAAAGCATCATGGAGAGTGCTGCCTATCTCTTTTAAACCAAACATTCATGCTGGAAATAATATGATATAGGGATATTAATAAAATCCATAAACCGTTAATACTGTTATGCCTGCTTTGTTCTGAATTACACATAGACCTTTTATGTTTATTCCTCACAGAAAATGCATTAAAAATGAGATTCTCTCTAATTGCACTCTCTGAAGATAGCTGGTAAAATCATTTCTAGCAGCTATAAATCAATTGCAGTATTTAAATGACCTGCCAGGTGCATCTTCTGGGTATCAGACTAATTAAGGGAATGTATTAATTGCAACTATTCATCAACACCACCAATGTTGTTAGGTAACCCTTACAATGAATCTTTTTGCCATATTATCCAGCAATAAAACTGCTGTTTGGCCAAGTGGTGGGTGTATGGAAAGATGGATTTTAAAAGACAAACACAAACTAACATTTGCTCCTAATTCTTTTTATTGACATATATTCTATCCCATCTAATGTTGAGGAACACGATTAATATGTGCAGGTTCATGGCAATAAAATATTGAATAACCTTTCTATATGTGTGTTGAGTGTGAGAGAATATATTTCTTCCAAAGCTGGGGAACTACTCTCTTTGGGGTTGTTGTTTTTTAGGTTTATGTTTTCAGCAAATGGAATAGAAACAATAATATAGGAAGATCTCAGATAAATTTGCATACTTAAATGATGGCTAAATACAAATCTAAGCAATGTCAGCCTTGTCTGATTTCCTTGACTTGAAGGAGGGTCAGAATATTGCCTACTGTAGATTTTCTAATGCGCATTAAATTTTTATAAAACATTTCATGGACTTTAAAATTTTTTATTTTATCTCCTGAATACCTGTATTCTAGTTTTATAAATTTCACCAACAAAATGTATTGAGATTTGGATTCCATAATCTCCAGAGGCTGGAGAACAATCTCCAGCCTAGAACAATCAAACCATTTTCAAAGATGGCAATCCATTTCTGGCTATTTCAAACACCATTGCCCCATAACTTAAACTTCAAACTTACCTCTGCTTTTCACTGAAACAGGAATCAGCAGCATCCCCCATTAATGTCCAGAACTAGATACCACAGAGGAAAACCATGACATCAATCTGCCTCAGACTGAATACCTAATTTGACAGCATCCATTTTCTTCTGCCCATGGAGCCAACCAGGAGCAACAGTTTCCCAGTTTCCGCTGTTTGGGATGAAGTCCAAGTTCATACATGCTTGATCTGCTTACCTTTAACGTCAGATATTTATTGTGAATCTTGAGCTCTTCTTCAGCTTGGATTTTAATCTAAATTGGAGAAAACTGCTTACTATCTCTTTATTGCTGACCTGTTGCTACAGTTTTTTTTAATGGTTAATAACACTGAGTCTTTTATTATCCTGTTCTCAAAAGTCCTATCAGTGATGGGGGGATATCTCCAGAACAGTTTTTTCCCACCTTCAGACAGAGATTCCATGTGAAAATGGGCTTTTCTGCTTCAATCTTACTTCAGCCAAGTTGCTTTGGCAACCAAGGATATACTGCCCTCTTCCATCTTCTAAATGAGTCCTGGACATACCTCATTATCCAACTCTCTGTACTCCTTTTTGACAAGAGTATAACTCAATTGACAAGCACGTGAATTTCCCCGTGTTTAAAGTTATGGGTACTCCAAAAATTCAGCAGGAAACCAAAATGAATCATTTTGGTTTGTTTCAAATAGGGGATATCTGTGATGACTTAAGTGCCATTCTTATTTACACCTGACAACCCATAAGAATAAATTTCTTTTTTTTCACTTCTCCCGACTTCCTAAAATTTCAGAAGGAATCTGATATTTAATGTGCTTATCACTTAAGATGTACTCAAAAGTAGTACATTACAAAGAGCAAACTGTTAGGAAAATGGAAAACAGAAAGTGAGGCATTACAGGCAAATTGAAATGCACAATAAATATAAAATGTGAAAGTATGAAGAATGTCCCCCATATTTGCAATTCTTCATCCTCATTTGCACGCTTTCCTGATCATATATGCTTGAATTTAATTCTCTTACTTCAAGTAAATCAAGTGCTCTGACACAATATCAGGATTTGAGAAAAATCTGTCCAATTTTGACCAATTTGTTAATTTTCAACGTGGGTGTGTACTTTAGACCTGTGTGAGGCACTTGTTCTGCCTAGGTTTAGGCACATTTAATTCTCCTTTTTTCATTGCAGTCAGCAATCACTATTGCCATTACAAACGAACTTGCAAGGAAACCCTTAAAATCTGCCTTTACAAAATGGCAACCATGTTGCATGTGAATTATTACCAAATACCCTTTCCCCAAATTCCACGAGCCCCCTCCCAAGCCCCCTCAAACACTCCAACTTCTATCAACTTCTCTATTTTGATATCCCATCAAAAGGGTACGTGGTCCAATGAAGTTCTAAACTGTAGCCAATTTCCAGCTTTACTTTTTATGACACATTAAGGAGTACCCACGAAATATGCCTAAAGAATCACATCTTACTTACAGTATGCTTGTATCTGGTTCAATTTAAAAATAAATAAACACCCCCCTTTTAAAAAGTTGAGTGGAGAAGCAACTGGCATTTAGTCACGATAGTGTCTGTGAGCTGCTCTACACCAAGACCTAGGCGCAAAGTCAGCTGGTTTGAGCAAACAGAGGCCCCAAACATATCTCAATGAAAGCCTTGTGCAAGGAGTAGAGTTGGGGGTAGATTCATTTTTATGGAAGAGTTTTAAAATGTAATGTATTTACAAGCAGTTTATAAGATGCTGCAATGAACTCTGTGGATTTACTTAGCTAGTGGAAGCACACGGAATCACGCAACAGTCATTAAAGATTTGCCTCATCATATATTCCTAGCTGCGAGTACTACAATGTTTACAAGGGTGATGTTATATATACTTTTTATATGATATTATCTTTATCAAAACTGACTCTTTCTTGGAGAACATAATTGTCCCCTCCTTGAGCCAGGGTTTTAAAATGGCTGTTAAGTGCTCACAGAATGGAACATTTAACTGTCATTTATATATTTAGTCACTGTTATTGCTATTTATTATTTTGTGCTGGGGCACAGTGTTCCAATCAAGGGTCAAAGCTCAATTGTCTAGTGGTGAACACTAACAAATAACTGAAAAGACAGCTAGGCAAATCCTATGTCCCAGAGAGGTTATATAGCCATAGCCTCTGCAACTTTCTTATGTATTTCGAAAATGCAAACTTCAGCGGAAAAAAAAAGTGAGGGAAATCTTTAAAGGAAAGAGATTAGAACTCTGCTTGAAGTTTATCATGAAGAACTTTCACACTAAAACCTCTGGGTATTTTGTCAGTTTGGAGGAGAGAAACGTTTTTGGCAAAGGTTTGGGGAGTGATTCTAATAATCAGAAAAGCATGCATGTTTAGATCATCTCTTTTCTGCAGTCATCAGACAAATACGTGGAGAATATGCAGCCAATCATCACTTCTCAGAAAAAATACACATGGCATATTATAGATATGTGGGCAGTACACAACAATCAATGTGTGAATTGCATGCAATTCCCTAAACAGAAGTGAAATGTGTCATGTCTAAGGCAATACCTCCCTGCTTCTAGAGAGTATAACTTTTTTAAATTAGCTGATATTGATAAACAATTGTCTCCCAAAGATAGCTGCCTCAGTTTTTCAGTTATTTCTCTACATTTAAGATAGGGAAAAGCAATATATTTACCAACCTTGCTTTCTGGATTATTCAGCCCTATATCAACAACACCCCGCTTGCATCCTGAACTATAGTTTCAGCTTTCTTTTTTTGGCTGAGGCTCATAGGATTCATTCTCTCTCTCTCCCTCTCTCTCTCTCTCTCTCCCTCCCTCTCTCTCTCTCTCTCTCTCTCTCTCTCTCTCCCTCCCTCCCTCCCTCCCCTTCCCCCCCCCTCCCTCCTTCCTTCCTCCCTCCAACTTGTACTGAAATGAATATTCTCACCAATTTCTGGTTTCTAAACTGGAGAAATAAAAGTTCACAAAGTAAGATATTATTCGTGTCTCCTGCTCTGCCCTCATATTGCTGAATGATCTTCCTTTTGTCCTAGATCTCTTATCTATCCCTTTCACCCTCTCTCTCTTGCTCTCAACACTGTCCCCTTGATCCAGCAGACACAGGCAAAGCAACTGATGTGTTATGCCTGAAAGTAATTTTGGACAGAATCAAATGCCCTTGAATCCTTAGTAATCCTCCTCAGATCCTGATGCTGAGCCCTGGTTAGGCCCTTATATATTCAACAAACATCCTTCAGTCAGCTAGAGTGGAATCTGAAAATCTTTCTTGGAAAGGTTAGAGAGAGGACAAGTCCATTGTAAAGAAAGGGGAAGTTCAGCGGAGAATATATGCAGAAAGTACAATATAATATTATAGCAGTCAATGGAAGGGTGGCTAATCATCAAGGCTGAAAGCTTTGAACACTTTTCCATATTTTATGTATTACTTAAACTGTGCTAAATTACTCAGAAAACCTCATATTTAAGTTGCATTCTAATGATTTGTGTACCATGTTTTTTCAACAGCTGGGGAAGAAGGAAACACTGAGAAGTAAAGTGATAGCAGCAACACAGCTGTTAACAAAACAAAGAAGGGATAGTAGCTGCACCAGCATGAACTGAAGACCGTGTCGCTCTGTTTTAGGTTGGTTAGATGCCATCAAATTGGACCCAAATTTTGATAACAATGTGTATAAATGCTCATAGTTTCAAGTTTTCTTCAGTAGTAATTTGTATGTCTCCTTGAGATAGACTGTCTTTATCATTTTATCCTATTCATTCACTTTATTCATTGTCCTCCTTTCAACCTTGCCAAAAATTCTTTCCAATTCATCTTCCACTCAAAATACAAAGTTTATGAGTTTCCGTTTATTATTTAATCTATCTATCTATCCATCTATCCATCCATCCATCCATCTATCTCCAAATCTGTTTTTCAGTCCATAATACTATTCCAAATTCCACTTCCAAATCTGAAATTCTGTGGCGAGCATTACTACCAGAAATATCATTGTTTTAACTATTCTGATGTTTGTGATCAAAGAAATAATCTTATTTTTCACAATCTATTCTAGGTTTGTCATTACCTTCTTCCCTGGGATTAGTCTTCTCTACTTCTTCAGTTCATTGTTTAAGATTACCTATTTTTGAACCCAATATTTAACATTAGCCCAGACTTTTTCTTTACATAATAAGTAAAAAATCTAAGTATCTTTTTCCTAAGTCTCTTTTCTTAGTCTTTTTAAGTCTCTGAGGAGGGTTGCTATTAAGATATGTCATCTGCTTATCTCAAATCATTAGACCTTAACTTACAACCATTTCTTTAGTGACCTTTCAAAATTACAACTGAAAAAAGTGACTTATGGCCATTTTCCCCATTTATGACCACTGTGGCACCCTCATGGTCATGTGATCAAAATTCGGGCACTTGGCAACTTTATTACCAGGATCATGTGATCACCATTTGTATCATCTTAGCTGGCTTCCAATAAGGAAAGACAATGGGGGAAGCCAGATTCACTTAAGGACCATATGATTAACTTAATAACTGCAATGATTTGCTTAACAACTATGGCAAAGAAGGGTGAAAATTCATTTAACAACTGTCTTGGGCTCTGTTTTGGTCATAAGCTGGGGATTACTTGAAGTAAAAATTACAACAATCCATATCTTTATGTTATGATAGTGTTGTAAAAATTGAAGATTTTTTATTATTGTGTAATCTATAGATATTACTGTTCGCTTTAAATTGATAGTAGCTAAGGTGGAAGGTTTGTATATAAAACACTGGTAAGGACAACATAATTTGCTTTAGTGTAGCATCCCACTTGTTCAAACTTCATAGAAATCCTATGGTATTTAATCAGACCCTTTCTCTCGCTTTCTCCTGTATACAAGCTTAAAAGCCCAAATGGTGCCGTAAGAATGAAAAAAATACCTTTCAACTCAACTCAATAGTCTTCCATTTTCATTTATTTTCCTTCTCACCCTGGCCTTTGTTACAGAAGAGCTCTGATGTACCTATCTTTTTATACCCATATAGTTGTGCTTTGTATTTTGATAACATCGCCTTAGCTCAAAAATCTAAAGCTGGACAGCCAGAGGTTTGAAGAGGGATACAGACAAGAAGGAAGACTGAGAGGGCTAATTTATATATGGTTTAGTTTTAAATAAATTGATTCCAAGGAATTGCAGATGGGTGAAAATTCCTACTTGATTGTAATATCACTGCACACCCAAAAAGGCATCTGTAGGTTGGCCGGTCCAGAATTTTGATGGGAAAATCAAACAAATCCTGAAATCTCCGATTCTACATTATTCTAGCAACCGCTGCTTGCACTGCTTAGCTGAGCAACATTTAAGTTATTCAAACAGCATTTTTCATTTTTTTTCAAATTTCAAAGAGATTTCCTTTTATCCCCTAGAACTGAGCTAATGATCCCTTTGTCTTTGGAAGTCTAATACACTGCTCTTCAATTTGAGTACAATTGTTTTCTCCTAGTCTCCCAATATGTCGCCTCATTTCTTCATTTTCATTGCAATTACTACTTTATTTATAATTATTTTACTGCCCAGAGATACTTAAAAACCCATAGGCAAAGCTTTACTCTACAGTAAAACATATGCTGAGTTCAAATCCTGGTCCATATAAGACCCAAACTTCCCGTTTGAGTGTATGGTTGCCTCTTTGATCATGAATTGCTATTTTTTAGATTAGTGAAAAGAATCAGGATTTGGAGGGGTTTGTCATTGCCTTAGAAAGTGGTTCAATAGAGTCTCAAGCCCAATATCAATAATATAGCCAACTTATAAATTTATTAGATGCCTTTAAATACTTCTATTTTTCCCCAAACTTCCTTGCTTTTCCCTAGAGTTGCAATATTTTCTGATATAATCAGCATCTAAAGGGAAACTGTGCATATACTCTTCTTATGGTGAGCTCTAGTTTTCTGACAAAACGTTGTTGGTCTTTAACTGTTGCCTAAAAGTGGCTAAGCTTCCGTTTGACATCTCCATCCTCAGCCAAGTAACAGACCTTTTAGGATGCCAATGAAATTTAAATAAAATATATGATGGTCAGTCTCAGAACAGAATAAGAATGCCCAAGTTAGTTAGTTTGCCCCATTTCTGAATTCCTAACTAAAAAGCGGGAGCCCACTTTATAATCCAGTGTTTAAAGTACTTTCTCATGGCTCTTCAACCAATCTGGAGATGATTTTGTTTGTACCTGCCTTACCCTGAAACAAAATAATTACATTTGGTTTCCTTTTTCCATTCTCTCTATTAAAAGCTCACTCTTTTTATGAACTTTCCTTCCCTCTTTCCTTCCTTCCCTTCCTCCTTCTCATGCCTTCCTTCCTTCCTTCCATTATTAGTCCCACCATACTATTTCCATGTCATCTCCTTATTTGAGAAACTCTTTAACAGCTCCAACCCTTGCCTTTAAGCTATCACTATTAGTGACGGTATCCCGGCTTACTTCTTACAGACCCTCAGACAAACCAAGTTCCTGTTCTATTTTATAAAATCAAACTTGTTTTGATTGAGTTTGAATAGCTCTTTGAATGCAATATATATTCACTTTAGAAGCAGCTCCTCCGATTAGTGGATGCAGGAAGGTATATATCATATCTCTGTCTTTCTTTATTCCCGGATCTGGCTCATGGGAACCATGTCTTCATAGATTTGCATGAACAGAGATCACACAGCAACACCTTTCATTTCCTCCTGGGCACCACCATGACCCAAATCACTTAATTCTCCTTCCATTCACACCCCGCAGGTCTTCTATTTTCATCACCCCCTCATTTAAATGGATACTGTGACTTTTCTACTCATGTTTCAGGTTCTTTTTAGATAAAAAAACACTTGCTGTTTATTGATTTAGAAAGCACCGAAGAATGCAATTTTTGCCAGCTCCCCAAAGTGATGAGTTTTGTCTACAGTGAAATAAATACAAGTTATCAGATTTAATTCACCCTTTTCATAGTATGCAATTGTAAAACAATAGCATGACAACACGGAAGTTTTTAAGAAGAGATTGGACAACCATTTGTCTGAAATGTTATAGGGTTTCCTGCCTGAGCAGGAGGTTGGACTAGAAGACTTCCAAGGTCCCTTCCAACTCTGTTATTCCGTATTCTGGTTTTTTTTGCAAACAGTCAAGGTGCTACTTAATTTTCATCTAACTTATGTTAACCCTTCTAAATGAATTCTAAAATAACTTCTCTTTCCAGATGAGTGCAACCCCTACTGACCTCATGGTGATGTGGATGTCATTTTTTGGGCAACTGTGGTGGAATGTATGGATTCCCAGGACGGAGAGGCTGCATTCCAGAGGGCACAGAGATAGTGAATCATGGGGTGTTTGGCCTGGAGGAAGAACGTTAAGAAGACTCCTCCCTAATTATTTCCAGGATATATTTATGGTGATATAGTTAGTTGCTTTCATTTGGCAAGTTTTCTACTCTATAGGTGAGGAACAATAAAGGAAACTACTCGGAAGCAACTGGGTGTGTCTTTCTTGTTTCTTGGAGAGTCTGACAGCAACAATATTGTAGGAAAAAGATTTGTCACTGCTTACTTCCAGGAAAAAGATTTTTCATTCAACCTTACTCTCCTGAAATTTCATGTTGATCATCTATACAATCCTGCTTAATTTTTTACATCAGCCACGATTGGCTAGGTATTGTCAGCTGGGGGGGGGGGGGGCTTTTGGAGTTCTTTCATGTGATCACTGAATTTGTATGAATGAGCTTTAAATATTTTTAAGTATGAGATGCAATTGTGAAATTATTAGCAATCAAGTTTACAAATGCTTACCAAACAAATTACTTTGATTCTAATCTGCCTATAGTCTGTAGTATATGTTATAAGTATAGCATATGTTACGTTATACAACATGTTCAATATAATATTGTGTTGTATTATATATTACATAAATAATGTTCTACATTATTTATGTAGAAGTACTTTTGGAATGATGAAGTGGAAAAATTCTGATTGTTATGTATGCTTTTATATCACATCAAACAATTTGACCATTTTAGGATCATAATTAAAAACTGTGTAAAAAGGTCCTTCAAAACCCATGGATATGCAAACATACAGTAATGCCTAGTCTAATCTAATCTAGAGCCTAATCTCTTCCAAGAAATGTGTGGCTGTCCTTTACAACTGCCAAAGCACTACACAAGCTTTGTATGTTCAGCATAATATGTCCCAAAGGTGCTTTTTCAAGCGGCAAAATGACTTTCTGGTTATCAGAGCTGAAGAAGCTTCTTGGATAAGCAGTGAAACATCTTCAAAGAAAAACCAGAAAGTTAGTTGCCTCCTGAAAAAAGCACCTTTGGGACAATCATGACTTGGATGACTGAGAATCTCCACAGATGTTCAGCATAATACTTATCACCTCTGACAGTGCATCCCCAGGATAGTGGCGTTTCCTAACTATACCACCTACTAGCTTTTAACTCAGAGATGGGCAACACAAGGTCCTCTGATGTTTTTGCACTGAGCTCTCATTGTTCCTCACTTTGGACACTATAGGCTAGAACTGATGGAAGTTCATCAACATTTAAACAGCATACAATTTAACAGGAGGCACAAGGGGTTAAAGATAGAAACCTCCTGTGGTCAAAGTTTGTGCGCCGAAGTTGAACTTATCCAACATATTCTTACATGCACTGCCTTGCTTTTACAACTTTGTTTGCCATACACCCACCTGTAGTTACAAGGTTGAGCGTTCCTTCATAGCTCAGTTATGAAATTAAGTCAAATTACATACAGCCTGTTGGATAGAGGTGGATCAATATTATCTCCATATTTAATATGGGGAAGGCTTAGAAATAACACTTTAACCTAAAGCTGCCTTGTGAATCCACGGCAAAGGTGTGGTTTGAATTGGAGGCATCAGAGATCCTAACTTTCATTAGGACTAAATCACAGCAGCTGTAATGTACTCCTAGTTTTCACTCTTGTTAATAATGTGAGGACAATACATGCAATCCAACAGTTCAGTGAAGTAAATATCTGGATGCTTCATAAGTGTTATGAATCTAATCGTACGTTTGAAAAGGCAGTGCAATAAGGTATACCTAGCTGAATATCTCCAGGACAAGACCTTCAGCTACTGACAGTAGCCATTGTGAAGCAGTTCCATTTTCTGATTTGCTGGGGTCCCAACTAATCTGGTGGAATGAGAATGGATTCAGATACAGATGCAACATGACATTCTTAACAAACCTGCATAAGTCTATATATGTGTAAGTCCCCTTGATGTCAATGGGTGAGAGTAATCATCCTAGAAACTTCTGTTCTCAAGATTCACAGCTATATGCATGAGAGAACATTTCCTTATCTCATTAACAATCTTGTTAATTCGTCCTGTGTGTGTGTGTGTGTAATATATGCATACAATGTGTGTATATGTATGTATATGTGTGTATATATGTATGTGTTTATATATATATATACACACACACACATACACACACACACACACACATATGTATGTATATGTGTGTGTATATATATATATACACACACACACACACACATATGTATGTATATGTGTGTGTGTATATACCGGTACAAATCTTTTTATTTCCATTTCATTCTATACAATCACATGTTTACTGTGCAACCGAGGCATATAACATTGAGTAATAAACACAGCCCTCGCTTTTATAGAGAATGCCCCCTACAATACAAACCCAATATACCGCCTTAGCCCACCATACACCCTCTTTCATCCCCCTCCAACTTTCATTCTTCCTTCTCTCATACCCCTCTACACCTACTTCCCCTCCCCCTCTATCTAACCCTAACCCTATCACTCCCTCTCTTAATCCATTCCCTCCCTTCCTTCTCTTCCTCCTCTCTCTCACTCTCTCTACTCTCCTTCTTCTTTCATTCAGCTCCTCCCTTCGGTATCTCTTACTTTCCGATATATTCAGTTTGTTCTGTTTTGACACTAACATTAATACTACCCTTCTTCCTCCAGATGTATGTGCTGTGCTTGCTCTGGCTCTCACGTTCCTGCCACATGGTTCTTTTCTGAGCACAATACCAATGACATTTCTCCACCACCCCTTCTAAATTGTGGAAGCCTTTCTTTTCTTTATCTCCATCTAGAGTTCTTTACTCCTCTAAGATTTTCCTTCCTCCTCAATTGCAAGCCTTGGTCTCTGTTATATTTCAAGCCCTTCAGGTTTATATACCCTTGATTGCTAAAGCTGCAGTGAAGGTTCACTAAGGGGTGGGGGGGAGAGAAGAAGAATGAAACAGAAGTCTACTGTATGCTATTTATCATTGCATGCTGCTATTTATTCTAACTGCATAGTGATACATTTTTTAAAAAATTTATATCTCACCTTTCAATATAAGTCCAAGGGCATCTTACTTTATTATATGAAGGTACATTCCTCACTTATAACCACTCAAGACTTCCAGAAAATTATTTTTAAAAATTAACCTCATCATATAAACTAAATAAAATCTGTGTTACATTTATATTTACTGACAATGAAATAAAGAGAGACTAATATAGATCTATTTCAAGCTATTTAGCTCTCTAAATAGCCTGAACTATTAGCATCAACTAGCCATACACTTCTGGGATTCGAAGCAGAAGCAGTATGCTCTGTCTCATATCAGGTTGCCCTGATAAAAAACGACTCAATAAAATCTACATATTCAAGCATAGAAATCAGAAAATTAATCCATTAATCCAGGCCTGTCAAACTAGCAGCCTGTGGGCTAGATACAGCCCATGTAGGCCAGGCCTACCCCGGTCTGCAAAGGCAAAAGCATCCCGATACATCACAATACAGCCCAAGATGCAATCGGGTTTGACACCCCTGCTAATCCAACTTAACTGCCCACTTGTATAAAAATCCAGAGATGTGATAACCTAAATCTTGGCCAAATAAAAATGACTTCATCTAACATCTAAAAGACATCAGAATGGATTCTACATCTTTTCCAAAGCTGTGGAAAAAATAGGACTACTGCAAAGTCTCTCTTACAGAGAATAGATGAAAGTAGAAGTAGGCTGTTCTTTGCAAATTTGTTAGAATAATGAAAGGGTTAAAAGATACATTGAAAAGAACTGAGAGTAATATTAATGGGTACAGGATGAATCTGTTAATAAGCTTGATGAGACTGATGGTGGCTCAACTGTTCCTGAACATCTTACTTTTGACAAAGGAAGTCTGCCATTAAATGGAAGAATATGGAAGCTGGTAAAAGTGCTTTCATAGCTATCAGTTCATTATTGCATCATCTCTCAGTTTCTATAACTTGTCTGCTTTTAATTAGGCTTTTAGTAAATTTGGCATTTGTCATTCTTTCCCCTTGAAAGGCTATCCGTTTCTCTACTATGGCTAACCAAAAACTTTGCCTCTGATTTCTGGACCAATTTTTCTTCTTCTTATGAGCCTGCTTTTTATATAGGTTTTCAAAACTCGGGGGGGGGGGGGAGGAAATACTGCCATTGAGTAAGATAAACAACTGCTGACTTTATATATTAGCTTGCCAAAGAATATTGTCCTTTTGCACTGTTTCAAACTAAACAATTTGGTGGGGAAATGTTAAAAATTTAAATGTTGCCTTAAGAAGCAACAAAGATAGCATCATGAAAGTAGAAACCAAATCTTATTCAGCCACAACCATTTCAGCAATTCCAGGATTGTTGCTATGAATATTTTTCATTTTGGAGATTCAACAAGTTACAACTCCTGATCCAAATCTCTTCTATGGTCTGTTTTTGCATTTATATGTTATGCCATCACTTTACAATAAATATTGCTGTGATCAGAGGAAAAAAAATGCACTAGTAGTAGCATTTTGTTCTGGGGGGAAATAGTACTGCCGAAATTACTCTATGTTAGTGACATTTAATTGTAACATAAAAATTAAACACCATTTACTCGATTTAAAATCAGGGCAGTATGCAAATTAAGTAAGTTTCAATTCATGTCTTCTTAGTCACATCTGTTGGCAGTTTGAATAGTTTTAGTGTCATTAATTGTTATAAAAGTGCAAGATTTGCTGTATGCTTGCCACTTAGGACCAAAGGCACAAAAGTCTAATTGAACTAAGTAATTAGTAATTTGTCATTTCCTATTGTCAGCAATTACTTTCTATTGGAAATCCACATTGAAAATTCTAATTTGAAGTGAGGTTTGCATTTTACTGCTGTCCATCCAAATTAGTTTTAAATTGACAGCTACATTTTCATTAAAATGTAAAGATATTAACTATACCTGTAGACAGTGAAATACAAAATCTGCTGCACATGAGATCATTGATAAATAAATCTGACAGTAAATAAATAAAGTAAAACATAAAATAGTGTTTCCTCTTTCAACCCAGAAATATCCATTTTAAATAAGCAAGTTTTAATTTTAAAAAAATTCCCTACCATACTGCTGGGACCATCCCTGCTATTTAAGACAAGGAAAGGAGATTTCATTTTGTTCTGTTTTTTCAAATTACATTGCAATCACTGAGATCCACAAGTTCTTCCTGGTTAGCCTGTATAGTCATGTGAGAGAGTAGGTGGGACATCTTGAACAGCTGCACAGAATAGAACATTTTAACAAATGTAGTTTGCAAGCAACACTTGCTTCATTGTCTCTCTCTCCCCCCCCACACACACACACAATCAAAAGATGCAGCATCCTGACCTTAATCTGAAGAGCGGAAGGGAATTGGAGTGTGATGTGCTGTGTGGTTTTCCAGACTTCATTAAAATCCCCAATGCTCACTGTATTGATAGAACATGGCCGCATTCCCAAGTGACTTATCAGTGCCCTGGTATCAGATAAACTCAGACCATGGCCGCCCAAATTATATTAAAGGATAGCCATATTTGAGCTCGGCTATATTTACAGTGATTGGCAAGCTTTTCCTTTTTGACAAAAGAAAAATAATTTTTAATTCATGATGCCTAAAACAAGGTGAAGCCGCTGTGAAGAAGGTAGAAGGCTGAATCTCTACTTTCAGTTCATTTTTCTCAGGAGGGGAGATGGAAAGAACAAATCCCAAAAATAGGGCTAGTCTATGTGGCTGTAAAAATAGAGACGATCACTAGGTGGCAACAAAGAGACATAAAGTTGTAACTCTTGCTGCCATCTAGGGTCAGACCTTTTTCTAGGCCACTCCTTCCAAATAGACTATGTAGTGGAATAAGAAAAACAAATTTTGGCTGGATTTCTCCAGCTTCTTGTTTTTATGACCAACATTTATGAGCCCGTTTCTACTTGTGTGTTCTGTCTCTCACTATTCTTCTATCGCCTAAACGCAAAATCTGTTCGAAATGCTTCTCGGCTATTAGGAGGGTATAGAGAAAGAGAAAGGGTGAATCTGGTGATGAATCTTTTTCAGGGGAAACATTACTTTTCAATGGACTAATAATATTTTGAATATAATTCCAAACCATTCGCTTTCTAAAGTTTCTCTCTGCATGTGCATTTCATGGCATTGGTTTAACTAGTTTTCCGCAGGTGTATATATAGACAGAATAAAGGAGAAATATTTTTTAAAAGAACAGAACCAGAGAGAAAAGAGAGAGGACAAATGGGGGGAAATGATTAGTTAACCTAAGATATCCATGAAGTTGTCCATGTATACTTTGAAACAAATCCCCCCAAAAATCAGTGAGATATTTATACTAAAGTTCCAATCAACCAGGAAGATTACAAATGCTTACAAAAGCTAAGTCACACAATTATTAACACATCATTTAAAAGGACCCATGAAAAAGTGTTTTTGAAGAGGCGCTAGTCTGACATCATCTAAAAATACTTAAAACTGCAACCTTCACATATAAAGCCAAATCAAATTTGCAATGTCCATGTAAGTGTTTTGAAGATTATAAAAAAATCTGAATCCCTGTTCATGCATCCTTTCCCCGCCCCCCAAAATAGCAATTAATTTTGTCCTGCAGTGCAAAGCATCCTTCAAAGATATGAGAAAGTTAAACTGGTACCTTGTAAAAAGAAAAAAGAAATCTTGCAATAGAAACTATTAGCTTATTAGCTTACAGAAACATCATAAAGAAGAGACAAGTTTTGAGAGAAATTACACTGTTCTCCAACATGGAAGAAAAGAAAAATTTTGATTTGGAAAGGACTGGCAAAGCAAATGAGAAACACGTTCAAGTTATTAACTCATAAAATTAGAACCTATTAGAGCTAGGATACTATATAAATGGCACAATTGTGTTTCTGATAGTTCAATAATTGCTCGGGATGGCTTTGGATCTTAATTGCAGCAGTACAGTATTCTTACATACACAGAGATATTGTTTTCAGTGTAAGAGAAACTAGAATTACCTTCTTCAATAAAGCCAATTACTTTGGTTCAAACAGATCATCTCAAGCTATGTACACCAAAAGCATGGACAGAAAACCCATTCTGCTAACCATGATGTACCTGAACTCACTCTGTTAAGTGGATATTAATTAACACGGCTGCACAATAGAATTCCTATGAAATTGCGTGCATTATATACACATTAAAACCCAAAAGGCTCACCAAAGCGCTCCCTGTGATTAATATTGTAAGAAAGAAATGTGGAGAATCACCATGATTTATTGCCAATTAGTGACAGATGTTGTCGACTTTTCTTTAAACAGATGAAATAGCCTTAATATTATGCCAGGGGCAAAAAAGAAAAAAAGAAAAAAGATGCGAGCGGTGGGAGAGAAATTACATGGTATCAGGTGTGGGATTAAGTGTTCATTCTATAAAGGAATTTTGGTGGGATTCTGTCCCACCAAACAGAAAGGGATCCACTAGATTTCATGCAAGTTGACACAACCAGTAACATTTTGGTTTTTACATCCTACGCTATTAATAATTAGATACTTCACATGGACTTGATGCTGTAGATTTAGGAAAAGAAAAGCCAACTCTGCACATCTTAGTTCTTATCCCCTAGTAATTCGGGCCCAATATATTCAAAGTAACTGGAGCCTCTCCATCCTTCCTTTTATGCACTTGTGCTTAGCTGCCAATAAGGTACTGTGTGAACCAGAGAATTAAATTAAAAGCTCAATAAACACTGATCAATATTCGTGTAAATATTGAATCCATAAAACGATCCTCTCCTTAACTGTAGTTATACTGCAGGTATTCGTCCATAGATCTCCTCCCTGGTGGAACGGAGCCGCTTGCGTTCCGCAGCTTCAATGCATCGCTCATAAAAACCCGGCAGGAAAGGCCCGGGCGCGCTTCCCAAGCCGAGCTCTTTCCGACTACCGCCAAAACTCTTGGCTGCTGGGCGTCGAGCTCGCCGGCGGAATAACAGCAGCCGCCATCCGTCTAACATGTAAATAAATCATCAGCCTCACTTACTTGAGCGCCGGCTGCTTGTCATTCAGGAAAATAATGGTTAATCGATGGCTAATCGATGGAGACGTGTAACGTATTAGTTTGCAGTCCTTCATCATCCTATTTTCTTCAATTGCCTGGGGGGGCCGCGTGTGGTACTTACACAATCGATGGCGGGAGGGGGCGCGGAGGGAGGGGGGGAGAGGCCGCAGAGGCGATCAATCAACTGGCACGGAGAGCCCGTCAGCGGCCCTCTCTCTGAGGGAAGAAGGGACTGGGAGGAGATCGTGGGTTTGGTTGGTGTGGGGGTTTTTTGTCCCCCCCTGCCCTTCGGCTGAATGCGAGGCGGTCGCCTCTGGTTGCAGAGCTGGGGAACGGGGATACCCCAGAGTTGCGGGGAGGAGGGGGGGGGGGACGAGGAACGGTTACGAGTCGCTTCATGGAGCTGCGACACTCGGGGGGGGGGGGGGGAAGGCAACTTTTTCCCCGGCTCCGCAAAACGAAAAGCGCCGTGCGGCCCTCGTCTGGAGGGAAGTGCGACTCCAGGCGTGGGAGGCCGAGGGGGGGTTATACTCCCCCATTTCACGCAACGGGGGGAATTTTGCCCCCGTGGCATGTTGTGGACGTTACAAGCCCTCCGTCCGAGCCATGCTCAGGAAGGGAAAAAAAAGTTATTTCTTAGCCTCGGGAAACAGCTTTGACGGCCCCGCGAAGACGGGCGAGACTTTTTTTTCCCGCGCGCAAAATGCCTAGTTTTGATGTGTTCCTTTCAGGGGTTTTTTTTTTTAACCAATTTATTTATTTCAAAGGAAATGTGAGCACGTTTGTCGTCAACATCAGACCGCGACAAGCTCGACTGGCTTCTCCTTAAGCCCACGCGGAGGGCCGCAATCAGTGCCTTAATCGTGGGCTTTTAGCATTTCCCTTGCAAATCCGCGCCGTTTGGACACGATCGAAGCCCCATTTCGAGGCTTTTTTTTTCTCCCAGGGAAGAGTTGCAAGCCGAACAATAGCGATTCAAAGCGTGGCTCGCGCGTCCGTAGGTAGCTAACCGTTAACGTACGCGAGGGTTACCGGCGCTCTCAGGCCCGGGCCAGCCGCGGGAGCTCGCGTACGGGATGCTACACGCAGCCGTCGGGGCTGTGTTTGTGTGTGAGGGTGAGCTCGGGTTAGCCGCGGGAGTTTGAGTGTCAACAGCACCCTCTTGTGGCCGAAAAGAAGTCTCCAGATAATCTCCTGCCTCAGGCTTGAAAAACTTCTGGGGTCTGTCCCGTCTGAAGCTTTCGGCGTGAGACGTCGCCGTCAGAACGTAAAATGCGGGGGGGGGGGGGGAGCCGTTTTGTTCAAACTAAGGTCCGTCCTAAGAGGCTGACGACAAAAGGTGGATATTTCTCTTTTGCAAAGCCCTTTCCTAACGTGGTGGAGGATCCGCGAAGCCAAATAAACGAAATGTCAAAATGTCTCCTTTTTTCATTTCTAGTACAGTAAATACCGATCTGGGCCACATGAGCCAAAGCTTTTGGGGCCCTCGGTTATTTTTAAGAGGGCCCTGACTCCAAAACATTTGAGAATCACAACTCTCTGATGAGCACCCCATTTTCTCTGGTTCCTCTTCTAAACCAGGGTCCAAGCTCAGCTGAGGGAAAATTTAGAAAAACTAGGGCTGCACCCCTAACCCCAACTCAGAGAGAAAAGTACGGTGGGGTGGAGCCATGCCTTCTAAAATGTATTTTAAGGCAGTGTTTTTCAATCTTGGCAACTTTAAAGACACATGGATTACAACTCCCAGAATAGCTAAATGCCCCCAGTTAGCTATCCTGACTGGGGAATTCTGGGAGTCGAAGTCCGTGTGTCTTAAAAGTTGCCAAGGTTGAGAAACACTTGCCTTAAGAAAAGGCTTGTTATAAATGTAATAAAACAAATATGGTGGTTTATAAGGAGGGTCAAATGCATCTTACAGCCTTTTGGTGTCCCAAAACGCTTTTATGGAGTTGTTTTGTCAGGTATTTTCAACAGTGGCAGATAACCAAGAAGACCAAGCCTATTATTCAAGGAAGACTTTGTTGCTTTTTAAAAGAACGAATTCTCTGGGAAGAGAGAGAAGAAAAGGCTATTTATAAGGGTAAAATGATACTGAAAGAGACCATTTGTCTTTTCATTTATGTATTTATTTACAAAGCTTACATGTCTCTTACAAACTGTTGTTTATTGTATCTACTTTATTTTTTATTTTTTTAAAAACACAATTTTAATCAAAACTCTGCTTTGAGGTGCTGTTCCTGGTCAAAAAGTAACACCATCAAGCAGATTAGATTCATTTTCAAGATTTTCTATTCATTTGTTTCCAATACTGCAGCAGAAAACACACTGTAGTATTTGAAGTAAAAGCAGATGACCATGTGCACGCACATATATAAGTCAAATTACATAAATGCCATGGGGAATGAAAACCATTTCTGCAATATTCAAATACTGTATATGACAAATATGTCATCACATTTTTGAGGTGATAGAAGAAATGAATATAAATTACAAAGAAAAACACTCTTCGCTGAGCTTTGGTCTCTTCACTGCAATGCCTACAGTTGTTGGTTCCTTGACCACAGCTCAGAGAGATGAATGCAAAGAACGAATTGTGTAAAATGGTGGTGAAACAAAAGTCCCAAGATTAGAAAGCATCAGGTTGCAACCTGGGCCTAGCAGGCAGTCCTTAAATGCAGCCCAAACTACTTAAAGTGCCAGATGCAATTTTGTTTAGCAACAGCTTTCTTTGCAACTTCGGGTGGCGGGGGACGACGTTACATTCCACATCATTCCATTGGATTCAATTCATCTTAATTTTGTTATATCTTACTTTTGTTTTTAAGACTATTATTTTTCCATTCATTAAATGGAAAAACACTAGGTTGTTACAACTTGCAGCCACAAGAACTTGAGGGTATCTTTGGAAAATGCCAGTCTGTATAATCTGAAACAAAAAGGCCCCCATCAATACCTTCCCCATTTATCTGCTGACTTGAATCTGGGCTTTCATTAGCTGTCCTCAAGAGGTCCTGCAGTTTCTGCATCAGTAGAAAATGCAGAGGTTTTTTAATGCACGTTCTGCTTTGTGAAATATTCCGAATTACCAGTTTTTGGTGGAAAAAATAATAATGCCTGTCTCCTATGAAGTAGTCAAAAAAGCTTATACCATAATAACTTGTTTAGACTTTAATAAAGTATTTGAATTTTTAAGAAACACACACACATACACACAAAATCCTGCAGATATGGAAAAGGCTTATGATTAAATATATGAAAGCCCCACATGTTGAATGGAGAGTTTCCTCATAATTGAATTAAATTAACACTCTTTGGTTAGAACAATATAAAAACTAGGAGTGTACAAAATCATCAAAGGGAGGCCTCTTGCAATACAGTAACATAAACGAAAGACAGATATACAAACATAGACATGAGCGGTTTCAAAGGCTGCATTTTCCACAGTTCTTAGGGTATCAGCTTGGAAAGCTGTTCCAATTTCCTCCGCAGATACAGGCCTGCGAAGATGCTTTGGTTTGCTGGCAATTCCACCAGAAGAAGAGTGTTGGAAAAAACCTATAAAGCAGCCACATTCCATCTCCCAAGGATGATGCAGCTACTTAAATGTGAAGACAGGATGCTTCACCCGCATCCATGCATTGTGTGATATTCTTTTCATAAAGATTTTGCCAGCCCTGATAAAACACAGCCCTGCACTCACCATGAACTATGGTACTTTACATTTATTTGTGTGCAATCCACAGAATTCGACATTTAACGAAGCTTACTTTGGAAAATGACAGCTTCAGGAACGCCACCAAAGATATTAACTCTTAACATTGGATATTTTGAATAATCTATAAAAGGCTATCTAGGCATCTTGGGATAAAGTAAAGGTAAAGGTTTCTCCTGTTCAGTCTTGTCTGACTCTAGGGTGCTGTGCTCATCTCCGTTTCTTAGCCGAGGGAGCCAGTGTTGTCCAAACATATTTCCCTGGTCATTTGGCCAGAATGACTATACATGAAATGCTGTTACCTTCTCACTGAAGTGGTACCTATTTATCTATTTGCATTTGCATGCTTTAAAATTGCTGGGTTACTCTCATTCTAAGAATAGTAATAACCTGACACTTTCTATCTCCTCATTAGTGGCTGGTTCCTACTGGCGTTCCTACCAGTTCGCTGAGCGTGCGCTTTGCGTGCGCACTTGAAAAAAACTTGCTCGGAAAGCAAGGAAAACAGCTGAGGAGTAGCAATTCAAACTGTCACCCCTGATCAGCTGGGCTTCGGAAGCTGAAATAAAGGTAGGTATAACCCAGGAGCAGGCAGGCGGACCCACTTTCAAAGCAACAGAGAACTGGTTCACTCTCTGCTTGATGGCAGAGCTACCGGTTCAGGAGAACTGGTGCAAACCATTAGAAACCAACCACTGCTCCTTCATATTCAAGTTGTAATCTGGCACCTTTAAGACTGTTGAGTTTAGAGCAATATCCAGGGCAGAGGGATTGGATTCTGATAATGATCCTGCACTCAGACCTGGCTTAGTGTGCAAGAAAATCAATTGAATCACTTGATCTTTCTTTGGAGGAATAATCTTCATAGGAGGCCATTGTATTTTTTATGTTAATCAGCTACCTAATGCTACTTTTTGCCAGAAAGTGTTAATAAAATCTACCTTGAATGCATAATTGCTTCTCTGAAATACAATGAAAGAGGTAGGTTTCTCGGGTAAACTTATATGCTATAGCACTGTTATACCCTTTTTGCTATTTATACACAATTATTTTTATACTTAAACCAAGTTTGCAGTCAATATTTACAATGAAACCAGAATACAATCAATAATACAACACTAGAGAGCACATTAATAAGTCACAGAAAGTTACTACTATGTTTGCTCTATAATATTGTAAATAACAGAATATGAACATTTTATAAAAGCAGAAATAAATAGCATTTTGCATCACACTGAGCCAAAATAATTAATCAAACTCCATTGTGACATAAATGTTATATGAGGATGATGCTCCTATGACCAACTCTTATCTTCAACATTCAAACTTAGTATTTTGACATCCATAAGAAGTACCATTTAAATACATCTCTAAGATGTTTTTTCATGTTTTCATCTGCAATAACAACACACACTGTATCTAAATATAATTTGTTAACTCTGATTATGATCCCAAGGACACTGTCAAACCAGAGTTGAGTTTGCTGAATTAACATATATGAAATGATAGCAACAATTAAACATTTTCATTGGGTTACACAGAGAAGCTTAATGAGCTGAGAAAATCTTTAGCCGTGATCTAAAGCAGGGGTGTCAAACTCAAGCCAGATCCGGCTTCTGGGGTGCTTTGATCCAGCCCACGAGGCTGCTCTGGAAGGACTGGCCCAGAGACACTGGCCCATGGTGTCTCTGCCAGCAAAAATGCCATTTTTGCTGGCAGAGAGTTGCAGGAGGTCATTGCAGCCAAAAACAGAGAACGCGAGGGCCGTGGGCAGCCCTCCTGAGCTCTGTTTTTGCTTGCAAGGGGTTGCGAGGCCATCATAGGCAAAAATGGAGCTCAGGAGCCCGTTTTCACTTGGAGAGCGCTCAGCCCACCACAGGCACTCCCAACACGAGTGACGTTGAGCTGGCTATGCCCACCCTGACCATGCCCACCCTGGCCCCCTGAGGTCAAACACAACCCTGATGCCACCCTCAATGAAATTGAGTTTCACTCCTGATCTAATGCATACAGATTAAAATATATCTAAGATCAATACACAGAGTAACCATGATATTACACTCTTATTTGCAGCCAGTCTTCAACCATGGTTTAAGTATGTAGATATGTTAGTTATGGAATGCTTAATTGCAATTGAGAAAAATCTGTAAGTCTGCTATGCATGATGTCTAAGTGCTTTCTTCTTTACTTTTTTCCTGAAGATTCAACAGTTTTACCAAAGCATAGGAAAACCAAGTACAGTACAGGAATATTCTATCTGCTTTATTATCTCTTCACAAAAGCAGTATATGTTAACATTGACTGAAAATGGTCAAAATGCATCCCAGAACTATGTTGTTTCTTCTCTGTCATAGCATCTTAGCTTTAAAAAATTAGATGTAAATGCTACAGTATCTGCCACATTCCCCCGATGACCATAAGATTTCTGCCTAAATTTTGAAACTTTGGCATCAAACTTTCATTTCCAAAGACTCCAAGAACTCCACATGAATAGCCAAACAAAATTTAAAATTCAATTTATAAAGACAGCTGACAAAATGAAAGCAAAGAGAATGATGATACATGTTTATTATCGCAAATGATGTTAAATACCATATTTATATCATCAGCAAAACAATGACAAATGAAAGACTTAGCAAAGGTTATGGTTTGACAAAATAACATTTTTAAAAATGTGGACACCAATCAAATTGCTGGAAGCATCAATGATGCAACACTTTCTGACACTAAAGTCTTTACCTCTGCTTAAATATATATGGGTTTGTTTACTGCAATGGCTTAATGTCAACTTTTGTCCATAAAGTCTTTCATAAAGCAGAAGCAGAAAAAATGATTTAAGCAGCTCAATTTGTCTGTTTATCTTAATCTTTAACTATCCCCATATGTCTTGGCTACATGATGTATGACTCCTTATAAAGCCATTTTTCACTGATATCCAAGACAAAAAAAGAAAAGCCAGGGTAATAACCTTTTACCCACACTACTTTCCAAAACAAGTCCGCAGAGCAGACTTTAGGCTGTCAAAAAAGATATAGTGATTTTGATCAATCTAGGCCCTTTTGGAAATTGTTTGCATGCAATCTATATGCTCACCTTTAACCATCAAATTCCAAAGAAACCTGGAAGTATAACTCCAGTTGTAATGTCTCAGATTGCAGCCAAAAGGTGGAAGATTCAGTTTCAGAAATCTTAAGATTGTATTGAACTGTGATGATTGTACAATATTACATTTTTTTGAAAGTCAGGCACTTTTCATAATAGTTGCAACCAGGTTGTAGGTTGCCAGAGTCTCTGTCCATTCAAAGAGAAAGAAAGAGTAGCAGCTCACACAGTCCAGCATCTGGGGTAAGATAAGTTTGAGGTGCCCACTGATGTAAGCAGGGGAAATCTAGCTCGAAAAACTAGGAATTATAGCATTTATTGAAGAATAAATCTAGTTGTCTGCTCTAGTTGCTTGTAAAATTTTGAAAGCTCTGAGTTCAGCCATCAGAAACCATAGTTGGAAACAGCCCATCTCCTAAAAAAAAAAAAAGATAATACAAATCATGTTTGTATAATTTTGTTAAAATGTCATCCAGAAACTCCTAGCAGCCAACGAAAAAGATGAAGACCATTCTTAATATGCACATTGCCTTGGTGTGAACTTCCCAGAAGATTTTCTTATTGATTTGTGTTAAGCTTCTATGAGGAACATAAGTTTAGCCCTACAGGATCAAACTAAAGCCTGTTTAAGTTAAGTCTTGGGTTCCGATATGGATGCTAACAGAATGTCCCCAAAATGGACGCAAAGAAAAAGGCAACTTCTTGTTGTTCATGTTGTAGAATGAGTAGAACCACTGAGTAGATTTCAGAACAAATCAACAAAACCATGAACTGTGTGCAACTTTCAGAAATGTAGTTGACAGAATGCAGAGATTATTTTTTTAAAAAATGTTTACAGCCAACATGGAGAAGCGGATGACAAACAAAAGTGGAAAACATGAAGACCACAAAAGCAGTGTAACTTTTCACATTCTCACATTGTTGCATATGTGTATCGTTATCTTTACAAGTAACAAGAAGTTGACAGAAGACTCCCTGGGGTTTTCCTGAATCTTGTTTTTGACACCGAAAGAGACAGTAGAAGGCTTCTAAATATTCTTGAACTTCAACTCTCATTACATGGGCAATGCTGAGGGATGTTGGCGGTTGCAGTTCGGCAACATCTGGAAGGACTATTATAAGGAATAGTTGTCTATTCCTGAATGCCTTCCCCATCTTGGCAACTTCCAGATTTTGGAGTTCCTGCCAAAGCAATTCTGGGAATTATGAGGTCTTAATTTCTTCTTGGGTAATATTGTGAATACTCCTGTGAATATGGAACCATAATTTCAAAAGACTTATGCTTTTATTTCAAGAAAAATAAGCAAAGTGCCAGCTCTCACTGAAACCTTATATGTCTCAATTAATGTCCTGGAATTCCAAGAGTATATGAATTTCACGGGAAATCATTTTTTAAATATATATAAATAGCATTTCCATAAAAGATAAAATAGAGATGTAATTGCTCATCCACAAATTAATTAAGGAGAAACAACTGGGAATCCTCCACAAAGTGGACTAATTTTAGCCCGGGATCTCCTGCTTCACTGTTGCTAGAACTAAAACGGCTATTTAAAAAAAAACTTCTAGTGAGCTTGAGAAACTGATTGTGGATCATGTATACAACACGGGGTCAATGCTGTATTGAATTTTTAGACCATTTTCAGACTACCTTCTGGCAATGGAAGCATTTTGACCACTGACACTCCCTATGGGTATATCTGACTATCCTGGTACAATGCACCATTCCCCATTATTGAATCTACAACAAACTGCTGTAGGTTATTCATTGATTGAGTGTTTAAGTGTATTCTTTGGGAGTAAATGGAAAGTGAATTCTGTAGACAGCCACATAAAATAAAACTCTACAAAAATCAGAAAAATTCCCGGCTTTATGCAATGGAATTAATGGGAGGAGGAAGAGGATCACACAGTCAGCTATTATTATGGTTTGTAACATAGTTGTCATTTTTATCCACCTATTCAGTACCTGAAATAGGCAGATGTCGTTTGCTGGTGTTAAAGGTACCATTGCAGGATGTAAGCTGTTCCACGTAAAGCTGCTCTTTCCAATTGACTGATAGTGGTTTTGTCAATGTTGATGGTGTTCAAATATGCGCCAGTTGTTTTATTTATTATTATGGTTTGATTATTATTGTTATGCACAGAAAAATGTGAAATCACAGTTGCCAGGTTTTTAGATGGCTGTCATACACATAGAGTTCTTCCAAAGAATCTAAGATGTTGTAATTTATTGGCAGGATATATGTGCAGATCCAAGTACTGTGGACTTTTGTAATGGGCAGATGAAAATTCCATCAATGTGCAGGTTTTCTAAGTGCTGTCCAAGATATTTTGGATATGGTACCCAGGGTGCCAATAACCACTGGGACCCCTGCAGCCACTAATGACTGAATCTTTCAAGTTCAATTTTCAGATCTTGATTTTCTCCAATTATTTGTCTTCTATTCTACTATTCCCTGATATTGCCATATCAATTGTCTCTACTTTTTTCTTTTCAAATACAATTATATCTGGTGTTATGAGCCAAAACTTTATGAATCTGTATTTTAAACTGCTCGTTTTCAACTACTTTTTCAACTCTGTGTTACTATCAATTTTTCACTACTGGTGCATGATAATTTTTATAGATGTTCCAATGAATCATTTTGGTGATTGTGTTATGACATTGTTTATAATCAGTTTGTATGATTATTATGGTTTGTCACACTGTCATCCCTATGTTTACACTGTATTTGGCATTTTTACCTTATTGAGTCATTAGAGATTCACAGCCTTTGGGGTTGGTTGGTAGCTCAACAGCTCGAGTCCTAACCAAGGATCTAGGAACTGTTAAGGTAACGTTGGAGGATATAAGCTGTTCCAAGTAGGGTGGTTTTTTGTAGAATCAGAATGTTCAAATCTGATAAATTTAAAATTTCCAAATAGCGAGGTAGCCCTTTGGGTATTGCTCCAAGGGCTCCAATTACAATCGGGACAACACACAATTTCTTTTTCCACAGTCGCTCAACTTCAATTTGCAAGTCCCGGTACTTTCTATAGATAGGTTGTTTTTTGCTTATTTTTGCTCATTTATTCACAGGAGATGCATATTTTGTCTGGAAAAAAGATGACTGTGTAGGATCCAATACCAAGGCATAATTTCTTGCTAATGTCTTTATCCAAATCAATTATAACGCATAATATTCTTGTTAAGTAATGACAATCTGCAGGTAAGAAATGGCCTTTAAAGGGGCTGATGAAGGCACCTATGTGAGCAGTACCCAGACACGCGATAGAGAATATAAGCACAGAACAAAAACAGGATGTAATCACATACAGAGAACTTCTCAATATAGAAAGAGGTGTACCACAGTTAAAGCCTATGAATGTACTAAAAGAGGAAAGGGTAATTCAAACCTGATTTCAGTACGGACAGCTACAGGCCAGATGGAAAAAAGACCAGAAAATTGGTATTATGCAAAATGAGGATAATTTGGTAAAACAAATTAGGGACCAGAGTCAAATGCATATAAAAAGGTTATATAATATATTGATAGAAACAGATTCTGAAACAGAGTTAGTTAAAGACTGTATGATAAAATGGACACAAAATTTTGAAGAACCAATAATGATGGAAACACGGAAAAAGATCTAGGTAAGAAATGTAAAATCTACACAAGCCCAAAAGTTGAGAGAGAATTTTTATAAGATGTTTTATAGATGGCATTTAGATCCTAAAAATTAGCTTGTATGTATCCGAATTTACAATCTAAATGCTGAAGATGTGATTGTGCTGATGCTATGTATTATCATACGTGACCCGACAAAAGGGCGAATGTCAAAACCGCGCCCGACTAAACCGTGTCGCTAAAACCGCGATGTCATCAACGCGGCAACAACAACGCGGAGACAACAGCGCGGAGACAGAAGGGCGCTTTATAATAGCGCGGAGACAGAAAGCCGATTTAACTTAAGGTTAGGGTTAGGGTTAGGGTTAGGGTTAGGTTTAGCGTTACGTTTAGGGTTACATTTAGGGTTACGTTTAGCGTTAGGGATTAGGTTTAGGGTTAGGTTTAGTTTTACAGCACACTTCTGTCTCCGCACTGTTGTCGGCGCGATTCAGCGCTCATTCGTCAGAGCGCTTTAGAACAGGCGGTTTTATCACCGCGGTTTAGTCGGGCGCGGTTTTGTCGTTTGCCCTTTTGTCGGTGAACCATTATCATATATGGTGGACTTGTAAAAAAAGTCAAAGCATTTTGGATAAAAAATATGGTGGATTACTCAAAATATTCTTAAAAAGAGGATAAAGTTTACTCCTCAGTTATTCTTGTTAGGTATAACTACAGATTGTACAGTTATAGAAACTAATTTGATTCTGAATTTAACAACTGCAGCAAGATTGTTAGTGGCGCAGTACTGGAAGAAGGAATAATTGCCTACTATTCAAAAATGGATGTTAAAAGTAACAAACTTAGCAGAGATGGCTAAAATATCAGCATACCTCAAGGACCATTGAGATGAGAAATACAAATTGGAATGGAGAAGATGGACTGATTATATTCAAAATAAATATGGGACTAAGAAATTTCAGTTAGCTTATGAATAAACGAACAAGGAATGTTAAAATTTATCTAAAGTTAGCTTTACAAAGGGGAGTTAAAGTATAAGCGAAGGTACTTGCTAAAGTTAGTTTATTCTAGTGTATGATTGTTAAATGCTTATACCCTGTATTTGCTCTGGGAGGTTGCGGGGAGGGTGGGAGGGGATGTGGGATTGGGGGGGAGGGAGGGAAAGGGGAAGGTATACAATTGTAAAACTTATCAAAACTTTTAATTTTAAAAAAAGGGCTGATGAAGGCCACAGCAGATAGGCTCCATGTTTACAATGTCTGAGCTCTTCCATCTACTATCCCTTCCAGGAGTGGGTTGCTGCTGGCATCACTGCCAGTTCGCAACCTGCAAGCCAGATACATGCTGCGCACACATGCACTATTCAATTTAAATTGTTCTTCACATATGCACAGAACAATTTACAGTGAACTGTGCATGCGCAGTCACTAAAATCCAAAATGGTGGCAGCCAAGCGGCAGTGAAGGAACTGGTTTGGGGGCGTGGCAAGCCTGGGTCACCACAGGTTCTGTGACCCAGGCTTGAATTCCACTAACAGCTCAGCCGAACCAGGCCAGACCGGCAGCAATCCACCTCTGATCCTAAATGGAAGTCACATGTAAAAAGTATTGTAGGCTCACTAAACCAGCTTCATGGTGTTCTTGAAAACCATGGCTTATTCTACTGTAAAAAGGTAATATACTGTATGTGCTAGTCATTCCTGACTCTAGGGGGTGGTGCTCATCTCTATTTCAAAGCCGAAGAGCCAGTGCTGTCCGAAGACATCTCCGTGGTCATGTGGCTGGCATGACTAAACACCAAAGGCACACAGAACGCTGTTTTATCTTCCCACCAAAGGTGGTCCCTATTTTTCTACTTGCATTTTGCATGCTTTCGAACTGCTAGGTTGGCAGAAGCTGGGACAAGTAACGGGAGCTCACTCCATTACACGGCACTTGGGATTCAAACCGCTGAACTGCCGACCTTCCTGATCGACAAGCTCAGTATCTGAGCCGCTGAGCCACCGCGTATTCTACTGTACTACTTTCCAAAACTTAAGCTCTGTTATGAATTCATCCCTAGTTTTATTTGACTGCTCGCCGGTCCATGGTTAATTCCCCCCGCTCAACTCAAGATGTGCTATGAAGGTGATTTTATGTAGAAAGCAATGCGGGTTTCTTTCTACATAAAGGGCACTTCCACGAAGCTCTGCTGGGGAGTGACTAGTGAGTTGGAGGCTGGGACAATCGATCCTGTGACTTGATACAAAAGAAGAGGTGCGTAAGTGTGATGAAGGCCAAAAGGTATAAGCAACAGGTCTGGATCCCATATGAATGGACAGTGGGGAATGCCAGTTTATGATTTAGCCTAGGGCAGAAAAATGCTTCATGCATACCAGAGAAAAGAAGAGAGTAGAAGATCTAACATGTTGCCATTAGCCTCCAAACTGTGAAGCCCTCTGCCTGGATGAAGACGTGGCTGTCATTCAACATCCAGGGCTTAGAGAGGATGTTTAAGTCTCTAGAGGCTAAGCTGCATTGAAAGGAGTATTTCTCAAGAATAAATCATATGTACTTTAGGACCCTTGTGCGAACAAATATATTTTCACAGTAATCTGGCAGGTTTCCAGACAGGAACTGCTTCAGGTTTGAGGAGTAAATAATAGAGCTTCGAAGAAACACTTTTCAAACCTGTATACACCGGACACAATCCAGAAACACTTCAGTCAAGTGGGCAAATAAGACTAATTGTGAGCACCAAAAGAAATCGAGAGAGGGCATTAAAGAGATTTAAAGATAATTCATTTAACCTCAGACAGCTGCTGCTGCTTCTTCATCCATCCAGACTGAATGGACACTAACAATAAAAGAAATCACTAAAATGCATTACAGACTTTGTGTAGGTGGAAGTGTAGAATAGAAAAAGCCCTGCCAAATATCCGAATGTCAGCCAGGAAGGAAAAAGAGAGGAAATCCTGAAGTTAAACTACTGTAACATGGCCAAACTTTATGATTTTAGGGATGAATATATACATACAGGGAAAGGATGAACGTTGCCTTTTCTACGGCATTACCTTTCAGTATGTGTCATTCTCAGTTATAGAGGAGGAGGAGGAAGCATTCTAGCCTAATGGCTTATCTAGAAATTCACTTCTTCCAGGTGATTAGCAGGAGCAAAGTCCGGTTGGGTTTTTCTCCCCCTGCTCACCAAACTTACGGTGCCTGCAGCCAGCAGAGGAAAGAAGGGTGATGCAGAAAGGGCAAGTGGTCACCATCTGCAGAGAAATCTTGACACAACCTCCTGGGTATGGAGTCAGTCGCAGGGAGGGGAAAACATTGCCCTTGTCCACAAATCAAAGGATAAACCTGAGCTACAAGAGTGCAGGGTGATTCTGAAAGACACATTGACAGTAGGAAGTCCTTCTGGAAAGTGCTCTTTTCCACATGAATGAGATCGCAGAGGCAGACCAACTGGGTGAGCATGTGTGCATAGTTAGAGGCAGAAACAGAGGTAGAGAGAGAGGAAAAAAAAACTAGAGGGGATCACCTGTTATGATCCAGCTTTCCCATCTGAACTGGGCTTCAGGTGTGCTGGTCTCTGGATGGTCCCCCCCCCCCCCCCCCCCGGTTGCTATGAATAAAGTAAAACTTCTTCTTTCTTTCTTTCTTTCTTTCTTTTTTTGCTTTCGTGCATTATGTCTTTAAATAATGGGTGTAAGTTAGGTAAGTTAGATGTGGCAACATATCCAGATAGGCAGAATCTGTTTTAACGAAGGAGTGTGAAATGAAGGAGCAGTTTTCAGATAGCCCCACCTGAGGCTTAAAAATAAATTCAAATCATAAAACAGAAAATGTAAATAGCAAAAAGAAATAAGCCAGCCCAGAGAGAGAGGAATCGGGAATAGAGGCAGTATCGACAAAATGTAATATAAGAGAGCCAAGTTCCTAAACCAAGGGAAGAGAGGTTGCATCATTGAACCAGGGGTGAAATTCATCAAGTTCTGACAGGTTCTGGAGAACTGGTAGCAGAAATTTTGAGTAGTTTGGGGAACCGGCAAATACCACCTCTGGCTGGCCCCAGAGTGGGAGGGAGTGGGGATTTTGCAGTATCCTTCCCCTAGAGAGGGGAGGGAATGGGGATTTTGCCGTATCCTTCCTCTGCCACACCCACCAAGCCACATCACAGAACCAGTGGTAAAAAAAATTTAATTTCACCACTGCATTGAACCAATCAGAAACAAGAGTCCTGGTCCTCCTCCTATCAGTGGACACTGAGAAACGCAAGTCCATTGGCACAAGCTCTTCTCCTCTTTCCTCAGCCCCCATTTCTCTTTCTTTTTTTCTTTCTCTTCATTAACTCCACCCATTATACAAGCTGCGTTCATGCTTCTTTCTCAGGAATCATGTGCCCTGCAAAGTGCGCTGTGATCTGGGAAGCTCTGTGATAAAGCCTGTGGCATGTGTGATATTAAATGTGCGCATCTATGCATATCTCTCTGTCCCACAAGAACAGATAGGATGCCCATGCTCCAGGTCCTTCCCCTTAAATATCGCCATCTTTTGTGGCTTTAGGAATGTGTCTTTTCCATTGTGACTCCTCTCCTATGGAACTCCTCCCCACCCCCAGCCATCTGACAGGCCCCTATCCTTCTGTCCTTCTATAGTGTACTTAAAATCTGTCTCTTATCTCTGGAGTTGGGATAGAGAAAGGTCAGAGTGGGGCAAAAGTGGGTCTACATCAGAGAAGTCCAGTAACAGATTTTCTCTTTTTAATTTAATTGCTCTTAGTTTTATACTGTTAGACATTCTTTTATTGGTTGTAAGCTACCAAGATTTGTTTTTAAGATGGGTGGCTATATAAACATTTTAAAAAGAAAGAAAGAGAGAGAGAGAGAGAGAGAGAGGGAGGGAGGGAGGGAGGGAAGAAAGAGGAGGAGGAAGGAAGGAAGGAAGGAAGGAAGGAAAGAAAGAAAGAAAGAAAGAAGAAAGGAAGAGGAGGAGGAGTGGAGGAGGAAGAGGAGAATACATTCATTCATTCACTTACTCACTCACTCCAACTATTTGTATGTCATTGGGTTTACAATATTAAAAATGAATCTAAGGAAATGAATTATTTGGGGGTTCAAGCAACAGAGAAAGAAACTTTTGTGGCTTGACTGTCCTATTGCTGGGCACCTTTCCCCTCTGTAGTTGAGGATGGGTGAATTATGTCAAAGTTGGGAGCTTTATGCTTAATCCCCAAAAAGGAGACCATACCTAATAAAACTAGGCATGGCTGGACAAAGCAATTTCCTCCTGCATTAATCTTAAACAGTAAGAGTTAACAGTTATCAAAGTTTTATTTCAGTGGCTATCCTTTGAATGGGTGGTTTTAACAGAATACATCTGTCACGGGTCTTCACACGTTCTCAAACTGGAGGCCATGACAATTTAATACAGGTTTCATTAGAAGAATACTTGATAACAAAGTGTCCTGGAAAGCTGTGGCTGGCAGTAGTTTCTTAAACTTTTCTGAGATCAAATCTTTTTATCAACTGTGAGACTTCTACCGTCAATCATTGACTTCCAATGTGTCCATTCAAAAAGGCACACTCTTAGGGCATATGTCCCAGCTATTAAGCAATACTGATAGACAATAGAATAATATTCCTGCACTAGATTTACCTATAGATAGTGACCGCTAGCAAAACATAGCACACTCACTTAGCATAGGGTGTGACCAAAAAAAACTTCTCTCTGTATCTGTTTCTCTTTCTCTCTTTCCCATTGACACCATTCCATTGATCTCTGGTCCTGTTCTTCTCTCTTTCACCAAACCCAGCCTGATCTTACCACCAAAACCACTCCAGAAATCATGTAATGGCAAGTCTGTTTCAACCATCCTCAATCTTCCTCCCTTCCCCCCTCCCTCCCTCTTTCTTTCTTTCTTTCTTTCTTTCTTTCTTTCTTTCTTTTCTTTCTTTCTTTCTTTCTTTCTTTCTTTCTTTCTCATTCTCTGCTCCAAGCCCTTTACTGTTATTTCTATTTGAAACTATTCTTGTACGTTAGCAGTAATTGCTTTTGGGGGGGGGAAGAGAAATGTAGTTAGTACACTCTGATCAGGGATGGGTTCCTGCCAGTTCTAACCTCTTCTATAGAAGAGGTTCCACAAATCTACAGTGCCGTTTAGAACCAGTTCCAGCTCCCTCCCCCCGCCTGTCCGCACATCATCAAGATGAAGAGCGAGAGGAGGAATTCTGGGAGTTGAAGTCCACAAGTTTTAAAGCTGTCAAATTTGAACACCCCTGGGTTTTTTTTCTAAAGGGTTATGGGTGCAAGGGTCTTGTAACTTGACAGCTTTAAGACTTGCGTGCTTCAAATGCCAGAGTTTCTGAGCCAACATTTTGGTTGCTAAGCAAAAGTGTTGTTAAGTGAGTTTCACCACATTTTACAAGTTGGCCATGCCCACCCAGTCACATGGCTGGCAAGCCACTCCCACCTGGTCACTTGGCCAGCAAGCCACTCCCACAAAGCAGGCCACACCTACAGAAAAGGTTCTAAATTTTTTTGAAACCCAACACTGATTAAATGTGATTGCATTTATCCTTTATTGTAGGATTCTCCAGCACGTATTGTTGTTGATGTTTGAGTAATCAAAGCAACCAAAGTGTGACCATTTGGCACTGAAAAGTGCATTGAAAATTGTCAGTATATTTTGAGGGGTTGTTTTTTCTGTTATGTTTTTCACATGTCTGGGAAAGCAGAGTTAGGGAGGTTGGTTCTCAGAGTCATCTGGCCCCAGTGCCTTTAAAAAATGTGAAAAGGAAAAAGGAAAAGCATTCACTTGCTCTTCAGATATTTTCACATACAATATAATATTCAGAAGGTGAAGAAGCAGAGCATATCAAACATTGTCCAAACAGGTTAGGAGGTTGTCTATAACAGTGTTTCCCAACCTTGGCAACTTGAAGATGTCTGGACCTCAACTCCCAGAATTCCCCAGCCAGCATTTGCTGGCTGGGGAATTCTGGGAGTTGAAGTCCGGACATCTTCAAGTTGAGAAGGTTGGGAAACACTGGTCTATAAGTAAGTTCAGGCATATCAACTAAGGTCTCTGTGAATAGTTTTGGCTGGGAAACGTATAGTAGGTGATGACAAGAGGTGTGTTATTATTAAATACCATCAATGCACATGCCACACATTTAATGCTAGCAAAAGGGTAGGATTGCTTTTAAATTCCCCCAGGATTGTGGTATCTGCTCTTTTATGACTGAGGATATTGCATGTGTCTCAATGTGTGGGGTTTTTTTAATTGACTGTATTTTCTAGATTTTATTTGTTAATGTGCCTTATTTTAATTTTTTTATTGACTGTATTTTCTAGATTTTATTTCTGAATGGGCCCTATTTTAATTTTTGTTATTGACTGTATTTTCTAGATTTTATTTCTTAATGGGCCTTATTTTATGTAATGACTGCCATTTGATTGATAGTTGGTATTAAGACATATTAAATAAAAGAAATGTGGGCAGAACGTAACACCAAACTAATCATGTAGTAAAATGTGTTTAAACATTTGTTAGTTGATATGACAATACAATTACATTACTAGAAGTTATGTCTCTTTGAAATGTAAGCATCCGCTAAGCAATTGTTTCAACAGATCCTTTTTTTTTAATTCATAGAAAACCCATTCTTGGGTTTTTTTTCCCCCCCAAATGCAAAAAAAATTTTTTATCTGTCATTCTCTTGATTTAAAGTGGCAGATGTATTGGAGTGTGTGGGGAGTATTAAATGAACTTATTTCATTCAATATTTCCTCAACTTTAATTGCTGAAGACACAGCTTGTGCTATCAGAATCAATTATAGTGCTTTTCTTAAATTCCCAAAGATAGGGTGTTTGGGGGGGTGTACAGTTATGGTGCTTCACGGGATAACCTTCCAAGTGTATGCTAATTGCAATCATTTATAGGCTGAAATACTATACTACAAGATACACCAGGGAGAGTCCTGAAACCCTTCTTGCCTTTGAAAGGTTAAAAAGAAAAGTTACAAAAATCGTGCAGGACTAAACCATCTGTCTCTTTAAAATCTATTTTTGGATAATCCTTTCTCTTGCTTTCCCTGCTCTACCCTCCGCCCCCCGCTCCCCCCCCCACCTTATCCTCAAATCAAATCAAATCAGGTCAAATCAGTGAATAACGTGGAAAAAAAAGAGTGAAGTTTGCTGGCCCAAGAAAACATGCAAAATGGACACTTTTCTAGAAAGAAATTGAATAAATAAACTATGTTGAAGCAACAGAAAGACTAGTTTTTTTTAAAGTTGACCACTGATTGTCAGAAGCCTTGGCTATTATTTTAGATTTAGGACTACAAATTTTCTATAGAAGAGAGATGCAGCCTCTATTGTCTGGGAGTGATGGGAGCTGTGGTCCTTATCAGAGAGGGTGGAGTAACCAGATAGAGGTAGGACTACAGTAGATCTAATTGGCAATGCAACCAAAAGGAAGAAAAAGTCTAGAAGCAATAACAATTTCCTAATTAAAGTGAGGTGGGGACTAGAGAGACAATGAGAAAATATTACAAGTGGCAACAGAGGTGATATTCAGCCAGTTCTGACTGGTTCTGATGAACTAGTAGTGGAAATTTTGAGTACTTTGGAGAACTGGTAAATAGCACCTCTGACTGGCCCCGCCCCCACCTATTCGCTGCCTCCTGAATCCCAACTGATCGCATGGGTCTTCTTTTGTTGCCCTTGCATAGGAGAACAAAGCTAGAAAGCAGGTTAGTGGGGTGGGGAGGGAATGGGAATTTTGCAGTATCCTTCCCCTGCCACGCCCACCAAGCCACACCACACCCACCAAGCCACGCCCACAGAACTGGTAGTAAAAAAAAATTGAATCCCACCACTGAATGGCAAGGAGGAATAGATAAAGGGCAGAGTATATAAATTTAACACTGAATCAGGAGAAAGAAGAAGAAATCCGGCCAGAGGCAAATTTTCACATTCCATGGGCAGGGAAAAGCAAAAAAAAAAGCATTGTTTGCTTGTCTGAAGAGATTACCTATAAATTCACTGTGGACAGACTCTATTGTCCCAGTTTTGATCCACATAGCATGAGTCCTGTGCTTCTCATTTCCATAGATACCTGTGCTGGCAGAGACCACGGTAGCAATTCAAACCCCACTAGTCACTCTGAGGGTCACCCAAAGTCCTGCCCTGCGCAGAATAAGGTCTAAAATCCCATTGAAAACCAAAGATAGTAAAGCAAAACTGCTAAAGGAAATATCAAACAGATTAACAGACTTGGAAGGAACCTTGCAGGTCATCTAGTCCAACCCCCTGCCCAAGCAGGAGACCCTACATCTGCCTCTACCTAGGATCAAACTCACAACCTCCTGATTGTGAGGTGAGAGCTCCACCTCTAGGCCACACCAGCTACAGGGGAAGAGGTAAGTTAGGTTGGGAAGTGATGCATACCAGCTAAGGTTTGAAAGATACCTGGCTTAATACACCTTGGAGAACTTCCTCTTAAACTTCCTCCTGAAGCTTTTGACTGCTGGTCTTTCCATTATGCAGAATTATCTCCCCTTTTGCTTATCATGTAGGGGCAAACACTTTTGAAATCCAAGTTGATTTATCATTAGGAGGTATCCGAAATCAGAGAGGCCAGAGGGTGTTAAAAACTCAATAATGTAGTTTTCATTGCATGGCTGCAGCTACCATCTTGACTTTTATGAAGCACACATATATATACACACAAACACAAACACAAATACACACACACATCCTGTGGACATCCCTGAAAATGCACCATGTTTTCCATCTGCCTCTTTCAATCACGCAGGGATGGGGTGGTTCTATTGCAAAAAAACAAAATTCTCAAAAATGACTTGATCTAGAAGACAAATTATGTAAATCACTTGTCCTCAGTGGACCTCTCTAACATGACAAATTGATTAAGAACATTCCAAACTAGGAGGGGAAAAAATATCAGTTTAAAATAATCTTTAACCTTCCACGGAAGTTTCTTTGCAGATAGTTAAGATCTGTGGTGACGCAGTGGTTAGAATACAGTATTGCAGGCTAATTCTGCCAACTGCCAGCAGTTGGATTCTCACCGGCTCCAGGTTGACTCAGCCTTCTATCCTTCCGAGGTCAGTAAAACGAGGACCCAGATTGTCAGGGGCAATATGCTGACTCTATAAACTGCTTAGAGAGTAAATTACTATGAAGTGGTATATAAGTCTAAGTGCCAAGCACTATGAAGCGGTATATAAGTCCAAGTGTTATTGCTATTGCTAATTAGGAATTGACATTTTTCTCTTGCAAAATTGCTTTATCGAGAAAGGGATCACGTTTTGCTATATTGAGGTGCTGCCTAAGAAAAATACTATGTTTAAAAAGTGTAATCGTTTTATTTAGACATCAATGTCACTCTGAAATTTATGTATAATACATATTATAAAAGGGACACCACTGGCCATCACATTGTTTTTCTTCCTTTAAAAAAGAATTATGCAGGGAATTTAACAATAAGCAGAGAAGATTGGGAAAACCGTGGCAACCTTGGGCCCTGTTGATTTCAATGGGGCTCTATAAATAGAAGGATCCATTCTGGATGTTGTAGCCAGGATAGGAGGATAGGAAATAAAGAATATCTAGCTGAACTGTAGCAGAATGTCAGACAGCAGAAGATAATTTTGAAAACATGAGATTTGGCCTGATCAGAGGGAGGGGTTCAAACCCTCTAATGGGGAAATTCTTCTAGTTAAACTTAGGGTCAAAAAAGACTTCAGAGCCAGCAGAAGATGATCTATGAGCCCGCCAGAAAAGGCCCACAAGGAGCCCTGCAAATGAGGTCAGACAACTGAAGCACAGGCCATTCTACTTCTGGAGCGGTCCTGAAAAATTGGTAAACCTAATTAAAATAAACGGGCAGACAATAGCTTTTGATGCCCATTCACCCAAGATCATTCGCTTCTCTGAAATTAAGATACGCCAATTCCGGGAACTTAAAATAATTCTTCACCCCCTGTATGTAGAGGGCAGGCCTACACGGCATGAGGGAATGTGCCCCAACAATGTCAGCAGCACATGAGCTGATAAGAAAAGGAGGAGAAAGACGGACGATCAGGCTCCTGATAATTAATTTCTTTTTTTACACCCAGATCCAACCACAGCAGGAAAGCCAAGAGAGAAACAAAGCGATTGCCAATTGCTTTCTTCTTCAACAGCCACCAGGGGTGTTTAACTGAGCATGACTCGTCATCACAATGACTAGTCAGCCTATCTATCAGCAATAAAGAGATTTGCCTGGCTAACAAAGGTCAGCATAGAACACAAAGCAATGGATTTTTACCTTACAGAAAGATGACCGCAGGGCTACAACGCTGGGCGGCTGCCTTTCTGAGAGGGCGCTAAGCACGCTCCATTATTCGTATGGTAATGCAGCTGTACGCAGGGCATGAATATTAGACAACAGGTAGATTTCAGTAGTTGTGCCTTGTATCTACGGTGAAGTTTAAAGAAAGTTCTTCTGTATCTTCGGCTGTATGTGCCGGGATTCTGCACTGCTCCAAAATTAGCTTTCTGTCCCTGTGATCTCCTAAATTAATTTCTTTTCACAGCGGAACTGACTTATTTCCAGTTCAGTTGCCATGTCTACCCTGTTTCCCTGAAAATAAGACCTCCCCGGATAATAAGCCCAATTGGGCTTTTGAGTGCATGCGCTAAATAAGCCCTCCCTGAAAATATTGCAACAAAGCAGCAGCCATGAAGTGACCACACTCACATGCACCCCAAAAATAATAAGACCTCCCCGAAAATAAGGCCAAGCGCTTATTTTGGGGGTCAAAAGAAAATAAGACCCTGTCATATTTTCGGGAAAACATGGTAGTTGGTTGTAGTTGAGGTTGTGGTTGTGGTTGTGGTGATGGCCATGTGGACAGGGATGAGAGGGTAAGAAGGCTGTTCCCCAATTGCAGAGCTCATAGACTGTTGGTAGAAATGGAAAGGCCCACCTCCCCTCATTTCTCCCTCTTATGTGGCCAATAAGACAGGGGAACATTTTGCTGCCATAAATCTAGGCCAGAGTTTCATTGGAGAACTGTAAATATGCAAGCTGAAGAAGATCCTTGAAACCCACAATGAAGAGACCAGGTTGGAGCTAGTCTTTAGAGCCTTGAGGACCTCATCCAGTGGTGATGAAGTGCTGAATTTCTACTCTGCCCCCTCAGCATTTGCTGACCACTGCCTTTGCTAGGAAGGGTGCACCTACGGTTACCTACTGCACCCTCACCTGTAACTTTGGTTTCAAAGACACTGAGCAAGACTGAAAAGCATATCTCCCAAGGAGGGAGGGAGGGAGGGAGGGAGGGTATTACTTAACAGAATCTTGAAGGTCTGTCAAAACAATTCTCCAGCCCAACTTATCCCTAGCATAATTAAGGTGGAGTTATCCTGAGCCTATTTCTCATGTTTCCCTCTCCTCTGGATTAGGATTATTTTTCTGTAATGATCCTGCTCTGTCCTGAAATATACCAGTGAAATATACCATCTTAGCAAGAAAATAACCTTGGTTCACATCAGTGGTGGTAAAAATTCAAAAAATGTTACTACCGGTTCTGTAGGCATAGCTTGGTGGGTGTGGCATGGTTTGGTGGGTGTAGCTTGGTGGGTGTGGCAGGGAAAGGATTCTGTAAAATCTCCATTCCCTCCCCACTCCAGGGGAAGGTTACTGCAAAATTTTGCAGTAAATCCCCATTCCCTCCCAATCAGCTGGGACTCAGGAGGCAGAGAATAGATGGGGGCAGGGCAAGCCAGAGGTGGTATTTACCGATTCTCCAAACTACTCAAAATTTCCACAACCGGTTCTCTAGAACTGGTCAGAACCTGCTGAATACCACCTCTGATTCACATGTATTCTATGCTAACACATCATATGATCAGTCAAAGCAAAACCACACTTGATATACGTTTATTTTCATTAGCACTATCAGTCCATCGGCTAGATTTACCTTTTCTCTTACCATCCAAAGCAGAAACTTTTCTCAGGATAACAAAACCACAACAAAAACTTTGGAAATGATAAGGATTTAAAATATTGATTAAAAATACCAAACTTCCCTATCACTTCTGCAGACTCTCCATAAACTATGGCCATGCTACTAATTGCCATTCAAAAAAAAACACCACCTGCACTGTTTGACCACTGGAACTGTTTGACCACTGGATAGTTTGGACAGGTGGTTAGCTCCAAATTCACTCCTGAGCTCAACGCTACCCACTGCAAGCTTCTCCAGGTGTGAAATTTTGCAGTGTTCTGTTTTTCTGCACAACCAGATCGGCCTTAAAGAAATTATAACTATGGTACCTTCTAAATGGCTCATGAGCCCACTGGGGATCACAACCTCAACATGAGAACCTCTTTCTTGATGTCCCAAAGGTGCTTTTTCAAAAGTGACAGGACTTGAACTTTTCCTTGAAGATGTTTCGCTTCTCATCCAAGAAGCTTCTTCAGTTCAGACTGAGAAGCGAAACATCCTCAAAGAAAATTTTAAAAAGTCCAGTTGCCTTTTGAAAAAGCACTCTTTGGGGAGTGCTTTTTCATGACCTAGATGACTGAGAATCTCCGTAGACTATCAGAGTTTGTTGCATAAATTCAAATCCAGAAGCACACACAGATAATTGATTCAGCTGGATTAATTAACTTCTTTATATACATAAGAATAGCTGAATAAATATACAATACCAACAGATGGTTCTTCCAAGTAAACGCAAGGCAGAGAGTTACAGGCAAACACAAGCAGTTAGTTTCATATTAACAGACAAGCCCAGACAGACTGCTCGTTTACTTCTCAGAGCAGTAGACTGCTTAAGTTTCTGTTTCAATTCTTTGCACAGACTCAGATCTCTTTAATAAGCGCCCTTTGGCTGACTTGGTTGCTATGCCTATTCATTGGCTGACCTTATTCCCATGTCTCTCCCAGTCATGAATATTTTAACAGACTGTTTCTTAATGCCAAGTAGGAACCCAGTCAATATGTGAGAACAACCTTATGCTTTAAAGGCGTCATCAAATGCCCCATCATTTATTACTGCAGTGAAAAACCCGCCTATTCTTCCTAGATGTCTCTTTTGGTACACTCACCTGGTCCCGTGAGAGTTGGACATTGTGACATGTCTTTAACAGTGGCAGAATGCGTAATGCCAAAGCTAAATTGTCTCTTTTCACTTCAACAGCATTAAACTGGAGGCTTTCCTGGGTCATTAATAGGCGTGATTTGATTATAAGGCTTGGCTAGAATCACTGAAGAATGAACTATGCTGAGTACGCCTGTTGTGGCCTAACTAATCTCCCCACTTCCAGGTCTGATTCACTTTCCCTAGTATAAGTGCTACTTCCCTTGCAGGATATGGCAAAGGGAAGCCTTTTGTTCATCATTCAAATTATATTTTGTGTTTACTAAAGAAATAAGTTGTGATTGTGGCAAAATAACATGTTATTTTGTAATAATGTTTAATACACAGAATCAGGAATTAGCTAATAATAGTAATAATATAATAACTTACTCCTCTCTATAATGGCTTCCAATCTATATGTTTAAGTACGTTTAACTCATTTATTTATTTTTCACCAATTAAAGGAGCAATGTACAAACTGAATGAGCATAGGCAGCCACACATATCTCGGAAAATGTAATATACGCAATATTAAAACTTTAATTTGCAACCCAAAAATTAATATACTTTGGATATTATTCCTTACAAAACAGCAACATTTATGAAGATTACAGAAGAGAGTATAAGTTCTGAAATTCATTAGTTATAATCATCTATAGCTTCGCTTGCAATTAATTGTAGATATTTAACTCCGTTTGTTGGATGAAATTATATCAAATATTTAACTATCGGGTTGTCATAATTAAAATTTATTATTTAATTACTTATCGGTCTTCTTGCCAGGCTTCTGGTATAATAAGCATCTCTGCAGTCTCTTTTCTTTCCCACAATATAACTGTGTTTTGCATCATTTATCTGCTTTGGTCTCAGGTTGTGAAGCTGCTTATGGGTTTATGCATTTTTGGGTAGTTGCGTCTGGCATTAAAGAACAAAACAATAATACCAATTCCTTGAAAGCAGTGTCCCCAATTCTCTTTAGTAAACCCAATTTCTTTCTTTTGCACATACGCAGACACACGGAGTCAGTATCTGGACCAAAAACCTTTAGCGATATACGAAAAATGACTAGGGCTGGGTTTGGGTCGGCACTACTGCCAGTTGACTTGTGTGCACCCTGTGTGTGCATGCATGGTTGAATGGAAAATGTTCTGCGCATGCACAGAACTAAAAAAAAAGATGGTGACGCCACTGACTGGGAAACTGGTTCGGAGGCATGTCCAGCCTGGGTCTCTGTCGGTTCTGCGGCCCAAGCCAGCATACTACTACCAGTTCAGCCAAACCGGTAGGAACCCACCTCTGAAAATGACCAAATTTAACTCACCAATTATGTTAGCAATAGGATTTGAACCCAGGGCTTCTAAAGTGAAAAAGGGACCAAGAGGTCCCCTTCACCCCATGCCTCATAGCATTGATCATATTTTAATATTAATTAGTCACTTACTTGGCTGATTATTCAGTCAAAATATGCTAGGTTGAAAAAAAAATTATACTCTTAGCACATAATTCACATGCCTTGCAAGGGGTTCCTTTTTATTATTTATAAGGTCATGTGACACTTCCGTGCTTAAAAAACGAGGGTCTGCATGAAAAAAGAGGTAAAAGAAATGCACAGAAATGAAACAATCAGATATTCCCTAATGATATTTAAAAATAGAAAAATTTGCTACCGCTACATACAGCATGTTCCATCTTTTGAGATTTAATGGCTCTCTTGTGGTTTAATGGAGAATTAGTTTCAGTAATTGATTATTAAAATTTAAAATTGCTAACCATCTTCATTATTAGACGAGTGAACATGTTATCCTTGTAATTAAAAAAAAAAAAGCTGGAGATTGGCTTTCATCCTGTTGACAGACTAGGCAGACAGGCTCAGTGCTCTCCAGCGTGATGGTTTCAGGCTGGTCTCTTGTTTGTCCGGGGGAAAAAAGAAAGGAAGGAAGGAAGGAAGGAAGAAAAATAAGCAGCACATTATTTTATGATAAAATTGTAGAGCCTCCACAGAGGCTGAGCAGAGAATAATGAACAAAGATAAAATTATAAGAGAAGTAACAAAGACTTGAAAGCTAATTAAAGTATTTGGGGAGGGGCTAATATTACCCACTCTGATTCTGCACGCTGCTTCCTTGTTTTAAATCACACTTTGATTTTATGAGGAAGACGGAGGTTTGGGCAAAACCCAACACACAAACTGGCAGTAAGGTACTTTTGGGTGGAATTGGTCCCACAGGACGAGCTTTGCTGCTTCAGATTGCAAGGTGCTACACACACATACACACACACACACTCCGCACATGCTTTGATGACAGGATTGCTGGGGCAAAAGAGAAGTGTCATCCGTGCACCCCAGCTCACATCTGTTACTGGGCCAAACCTTAAAACAGGGTAGCAGGCAGCCTTGTTCCTTCCATTTGGTTCATGGTGAAGGAGCAGGGATTCTGAGCACAATCGGATCCCCAACCCCACCTGTTTTTCTACTGCCATACACCAGTTGAGCAATGCGAAGGAGGCGGTAGGCTTGAGCCATAGTGGTGTGGCGGTTAGAATACAGTATTGCAGGCTAATTCTGCTGACTGCCAGCAGTTCGATCCTGACCAGTTCAAGGTTGCCTCAGCCTTCCATCAGGGGAGGGATTGAAAAAATTTAGCAACTGGTTCTCTGCCAGTTGCTGGATGGGCGTGGCCTATTGGCCTTCTGCACCATAGCGGGGGAGAGTCTTTTCACCCTTCCCAGGCTCCGGAGCCTTTCCTCAAGCCTCCAGGAGGGCAAAAACAGCCTTCCCCTAGGCTCCGGAACCCTCCAGAGGCCGGAAACAGACCCATTTCTGCACTTTCAGAATTTCTGGGAAGCCCATTTTCCATCCTCCCAGAGCTATATATCCTCTGAGCCATCTCCCCCTGCAAGATCCTCCTCATATTGGGGATCAGTGTGGGGAGATCTCTTAGTGGATGTTGGTTGCTGATCACTTCACTCAGATGGAACAAATGTCATTTGACTTCACTGTTTTTTTCCACATTTACTTATTGAGATCAGTCTCCGCCCTATTCTTGGGAAATCAAATATGTCGATCAGACCAGTAATATCTACTTGACGGATAAGGTCAAAGAGGGTGGGTTCCCTCCACATCCCTTCACTCAAGGAGAGTGGGGTCCTCTGGAGTCCATTTAAGCTCACGTCTACTGCTTCGGTGACTCCATCCAGCCACCTCATTCTCTGTCATCCCCTTCTTCTTTTGCCCTCAGTCTTTCCCAGCATTAGACTCTTCTCCAGTGAGTCCTTCCTTCTCATTAGGTGGCCAAAGTATTTGAAAGACTTACCCTACTTAGACAGTAAACGTATTTACAATGCACATCTTCAGGAAAATGCACATTTTCTACAAATTCAAAATGTACACACGTACTCACAAATATTACTTGCTTAATGGATCTGTTCTGTTCTGCAAATCCTAATGTCTAAACCACTTTTTTTTTTTTACTGTTACAGTAAAATAAAATAATGACGAAGATGAAATCATCCTCACTGCAGCTTCCTAATGTTGCATTCCTTTTTGTCTTCTGGGTTTTTGATCATTTCATAGGAAAACCAAATTTCAAGCCCTTTTCCCCATTGCATTCAGAAGCTCTTCTAGCCTGGCCCCAGATATCATAATTTACTGCCTAATTAATGGGACTGTGTGCATCACATCTGTTAGTAAGTGGCAAGGTGTCAGAATCAACAGCCACTGCTGGGCAATGACGTTGAGACTTTGTCTGCCTGAAGAACGAGCCAACTTGGAAGAGTTTCATTTGCTTGGCAAGGCTCTACTTTCTCTCTCTCTTCCTCTCTCTTTTTTTTTCTTGTTCAACTTTAGCGCACACACATACACACACACACACACACACACACAGAGGAAAGAAAGTTGGATCTTTTCACTGTTTTCTCTAGAGTCTGATAATGTTATTTGCTAAATCTTTTTTGTGTCAGCACGGATAGAGGCTATCTCGGTACAATGGAAATGGCAGATTGTGAATAATTAACATCAGGCATCAAGGCATTGACATGTCACTCACTGATAACACCATGGGATGGAATGCCAATAATGCTTTCTAAATATGCCATAGAGGGAATTCCGAGATCCTTAACGGAGGACGCCTTGATACATAATGTATAAGGGAGCATCTACCTTCCCCTGCAGAAACTGTGCCAAGTGGAAGGAAGGTAACTGCATTAACTTTCAAAGACTGGCTCCAAGCAACAGACATTTTTTATTTTATTTTATTTTATTTTCTAAGGTTAAAAACATATACAGACACACAGAGACATGGGTTTCAAAATAAGCTTTAGCCTTTGGAATATACTCTTTATTAGATAATGGCGACAGAATCCTTACTTTTCTCTTTCTTTTTGCCTCTCCCTTTTTCTTTCATTCTCACTTTCACTCTACCTGTCTTTGTTTCAATACCTGGAGGTTTTGTCTACTTACATTCAATATTGATATGCCTACCTTGCCATTCTTAACGGAATAATAAATATAAAGGACAGCAAACCTCATGCAATTGTATATGTTTTTAACCTTAGAAAATAAAATAAAATAAAATAAAAAATGTCTGTTGCTTTTTTTTAAAGCTAGATTTGGAGAAAGTTGACAATAGGGCTACCACGTCCAGGGGGAAGAGGAGTGGAGAATAGGCAAGGTGAGGGAGGGATTAGCAGCAACTCTCTTTACTACCATCTAATGCAGTGATGGGATTCAAAAAAAATTGCTACCAGTTCTGTGGGCGTGTCTTGGTGGGTGTGGTGTGTCTTGGTGGGTGTGGCAGGGGAAAGTTATTGGAAAAATCCCCATTTCCTCCCCATCAGTTGGGACTCGGGAAGCCAAGAATATATTGGTGGGGAGGGGACAGTCAGAGGTGGTATTTACCAGTTCGCCGAACTACTCAAAATTTCCGCTACTGGTTCTCCAGAACGTGCTGAATACCACCTCTGATCTAATGATCTTTTAGATTTTGCAGCTCAGAATTAATTACAGTGCAGTAATTCAGAGAAAATGGATTTTAAAAGAAAGTGTCATTATTAAAAAGTAACCAAAGGGGTGGGGGTGGGAGAAAGGTTTAAGATTGTTTTAAAGCTTACACAGATAATCTTAATTACGTGGTATGAGTTCCAGGACTAAGGGACAAGCAAATAAAAAAAATTAAAAGAAGATAGTTGTCTTTAATTTATTATAGCACGTTGATTTATTTACTGTGAAATGTCTCATTTTACAACACATTTTTTAAAATGTCAATGATATTCCCTGAGCTACAATCTTTAGAATACGGAGGATTTTTCTAAGTGAAACCCGATGCGTGTTTACTCCAATGTAAGCCATGCTTTGCTCAACAGGGTGCATAGCTTTCATGAGTTGAGGAACACCAAAATAGATGAAGTTTTGCTCTCACAGAATTAATTCACACTCAGAATAAGCCCCGCCCATCCCAATCATACTTGTGGGACTGTTTGAAAAAGAAGCCCAGCAACAGAATTCCCTTATAACGTGAATTTTCGTGGCACGATAAAACCGCGCTACGCAAAATAGCGGAGATTAAATCGCGTCGCTAAAGTCGCGACATCATCACCGTGCGTCATCACCGCGGGGACAACAGCGCAGCGACAGAAGGGCGTTCTTTGCCTCCAAAGGTAGCCCTCCTCCTCCAGCTGACAGCGGCAGCGGGCACGGGGCAAAGCGGGCTGCCCAGCAGCAACAGCTTGTGGGAAGGGTCCAGCACAGCCACGGGGGGCAGCAGGAAGCCCGCGGGGGGCCGAGCAGGGCCGCCGACGCTGGCGGCGGAGGAGGGCGCAGCAGCGGCGGCGGCTGAGGCTCTCCCGGGGCCGGCGAAGCAGGCTTGCCCAGCAGAGGCAGGCCGCCCTCTTCTTCCTCAGCAACATCTCCTTGGATGGGCGGCTGCCGCCACCGGGCAAGCCCGCTTCGCCGGCCCCGGGAGAGCCTCAGCCGCCACTGCCGCCCACCCTGCCTCTTCCTCCGGGGGAGGCGCCGGCGGCGTAGGCCGCCCGTCCAAGGAGATATTGTTGAGGAAGAAGAGGGCAGCCTGCCTCCGCCAGGCAAGCCCATTTCGCCGGCCCGGGAGAGCCTCAGCCGCCGCCGCTGCCACGTCCTCCTCCGCTTCCTGCTGCCCCCCGCGGCTGAGCTGGACCCTTCCCGCGGACTGCTGCTGCTGGGCAGCCCGCTTTGCCCCGTGCCCGCTGCCGCTGTCAGCTGGAGGAGGAGGGCTACCTTTGGAGGCAAAGAATGAAGCATGTAGAACGCCCTTCTGTCACCACGCTGTTGTTGCGGCGGTAGGGTCGTTTTTTTCTTAGCGCTTTAGACGCCGCAGATTTGCCTCCGCACTTATGTCGGCGCGGATAAGGGCATCGCGGTTTTGTGGTGGAACCGTGAATTTTAAATGCTTCTAAATATCCATAATAAAATCTTAAAGGGGAGGGGGAATCTGCATACTGGGATCAGCATTTCAGTTCTGAGTGAGATACTGTAATTTTCTAATAGGTTTAACTGTACTCCTCGCCCCACATAGTTTTTTTTAAACACCTCATTTGTGAAAAGAGAAAGTCAAAACCCAGCTTGGAAGGGGAGGTTGCAGCAATTAGTTTCAGACAGACAGCAAAGTTCACCCAAGCTTTTCTTTTCACTTAAAGAAAAAAAAGGGGGGGTTTAGAATATTATAAGGCTTAACTCCAGCTCCCAGGGAAGTCAATCTTGTCACCATCAATAGCTTCCAAGGGAACTGCCCATATTTTAGATTCCTAGACATTATTATTTATTTGTCTTGTATGCCGCCCACTCCTGGAGGACTCCGGGCGGCTCTATGGCAGGGTTGTCAAACTGGCAGCCTGAGGGTCAGATGCTTCATGCACAGACCCCACCCACTCCAGTTCCACAAAGGTGGAAAATATCACGATACGTCACATGACAGTAACGTGATGCTGCGTGTTTGACATCCGTGCTGTACGGGATCTCCTGAACTCCTAGAAATCAAGCAGCCTTTCAAAATTCTGTTTCTGGAATTGGATGGGAATGTCCCTCAAGATATTTACATCAAGTAAGAAAAAATGCAAAAAGCTGATTTTAGCTTTTTGAAGTCGATACTGGCTTTTCTCTCTTTGGGGAAGGTCTATGTGCGAGCAGTACTCTCTGAAACTCGGAGATGACCTGAAGCCATGATGGATGTCAGGAGTCGGAAAATTAACATTAGGAGTTATATCCATCAAAGACTCTTCCACGCAGACATGCGTCGTCAGGAGGAGCACTATGCAAGGGGTAGGGGGATCAACACGGGGTGGGTTGCTAGGGGTTCGCACAGGTTCGGGTGATCCTCTAGCAGTTCGGTGAACCCCCAAATCCCACTCCTGGGTGGCCCTGCCCACCCCGCCCTGCCTCTCCCACAGCTCCCCTCCCCTTCCAGGAGTCTCCGCGTGGCCGGTTCATCATGGCAGGCAAGTGCAGGGCCCACACGAAGGTTTGGGAAGGGTGGAAAACGGGCCTACAAGAGGCTCCAGAAGTCTGGAAACAGGCCTCTTTCTGGCCTCTGGAGGGCCTCCGGAGCCCAGAGGAAGCAGTTTTCATTCTCCCGGAGGCTTGAGAAAATTCTCCAGCACCTGGGGAGGGTGAAAAACACCCCCTCCCTGTTATGGTGCAGGAGGCCGACCAGAAAAAAACCTGTTGTTACAATTTTTGAAGCCCACCCCTTGATCAACATAGCTGCCTTTGTTTCATACAGCAGTCCTCCCCAAACTGGGATCTTCCAGGTAGGTTAGACTACAAATTCCACCATTCTTGGCAGGCAGATCAGCAGGGGATCACAGAAGGTGAAGCTTCAAATGGATGGCTTTTTAGGAGCAGACTAAATTGAACCATCATTATGTAATTCAGAGGTAGTATTCAGGAGGTTCTGACCAGTTCTGTAGAATCGGTATCAGAAATTTTGAGTTCAGAGAACCGGTAAATATCACCTCTGACTGGCCCCGCCCCCCATCTATTCTCTGCCTCCCCCCAAGTCCCAGCTGATTGGGAGGAAATGGGGATTTTGCAGTAACCTTCCCCTGGAGTGGGGAGGGAATGGAGATTTTACAGTATCCTTCCCCTGCCACACCCACCAAGCCACATCACACCCACCAAGCCACACCCATGGAACCGGTAGTAAAAAAAATTGAATCCCACCACTGATGTAATTGCTACCTCAAAAGCTAAATGTGTAGGCAGGAAGTTCAACTATAGAAAAGCAAACACATTAGATGATTAAACTAGCTATCTAAGAAAATTTCCTTTTCCAATTCTCTTTTGAACAGACTTTCTGGCTGCGTTCATATCCATTAGGTCTGGGTAATTTATGGTACATGACATAAACCCAATGTCTTAACACTTTGCATGAAGTTGGCTATCATGTTACACCATAATTTGGTTTTATGTGGGCAGAGCATATCATCTGAACACAACAATTGGGCTTTGTTAATCTAGGTTAATGTAACTTCTGACTTCCTTTCTAGGCTGAGCAAAATTCTTTCAGGAAATAAATTATTGTCAGACCAACAAGGTAGATCAGACTAAGAAATCAATGACAAATAAGTCAGGAGTATTTTTATTGTAACCATAGTAACAAAATCTTGCAAGTCTGAATGTGCTTTCCCCCCTACCTCCATCACTTTATTTTCCTGTGAAGGAGAGAGGAGGTTACCTGGATATTTACTCACATTACAACCTTGCCCCTGACTCAGGCTCCTTTTATCTGTCTATCACCTTGGTAGGAACCCTAAGACCTGTAAGTTTTGAGATTTATTGTAAGAGCAGAGCTGGTTCTAACCGGTTCGGTAGAAGAGGTTCATCAAATCTACCATACCAGTTAGAAGAGGTTCCACCCAGAAGTAAGTTCTGGAACACCTGCCCCAGCCCTGTCGCTTGCTCATCCCACCAGTTCTGTTGCAGCTCGCTTGCTCCCCCGCCCGTCCGCACTAAACTAGCCCAGCCCACCGCTCACTGATTGGCTGGACTCCAGCCAATCAGTGAGCGGGCTGGAGTCGACCCGCCTGCCTCTAACACCCGTTTAAAAGCGCGTCACCAACGGCCAACATTCCTCTTTTGAAAAGAGTCTTTCTCTTTTGAAAAGAGTCTTTCTCGTTCCCGAGCAGCAGTTGCATCACGTTTGCTGATTGGGTCCTCCCTTCGCTTCGCTTCGTCTTCTAGCAGCTTGCTGGTAAGCCTCAGGTAAGCAACTAAGTGTGGGGGGGCAGTGGCGGGAAGCTAGCATATGCCAGCCTGTGGCTTTCGCAAGGGAAGGCCTTCAGGCCTTTCCCAACGAAAACCACGGGTTGGTGTATGTCGTGTGGCCAAAAGGGGGTGGGTGGCGGCAGCGGCAGGAGGCTAGCATATGCCAGCTTGCGGCTTTCATGAGGGAAGGCCTTCAGGCCTTCCCTTGCAAAAGCCGTGAGCTGGTGTATGCTGCATGGCCAAAAGGGGGCTTCCTGCTACCTCCTTTGCCCGTCCCCCCCTTTGCCAGTCCTCAGCCTCGCCTGGCTGGCTAAGCCTGCCAGGCGGTGGGCCTAGCTGACCCGGTTGTCCCTTGTCCCTTCAGTCCATCTTGCCTGTTGCTTCATCAGCTGCCTGCTCCCTGCTGCATCCATCGCATCGGAGAGCTGCTGATTCTGCCTGCTGGTAAGTGATCCGTTTTTTTTTTCTTTTATGCTTTTAATGTTTTTTTAAAGAATATTTTGTTTATTGTGTATAGAATTTTTTAAAATTGTTTTATTTAGAAAAATTGTGTATCAAATTTTTTTAATGGTTTATTTTAATTTATTGTGTGTGGAATACTTTTAACTGGTTTTATTTTAATTTATTGTGTGTGGAATACTTTTAACTGGTTTTATTTTAAATTATTGTGTGTAGAATACTTTAAAATGGTTTTATTTTAAATTATTCTGTATAGAATACTTTAAAGTGGTTTTATTTTACATTATTGTGTGTGGAATACTTTAAAATTGTTTTATTTTAAATTTTTGTCTGTGGAATACTTTAAAATGTTTTATTTTAAATTATTGTTGGTAGAATCTTTTTTTTAATTGTCTTAGACTATTTTAAAAAATATTCTATCAACAATAAATTAAAATAAAATAGAGACTTCCTGGGAGGAGCTTACTGGTGGAAGCAGCAAAAAATCAGCTGCCTCCGAATTCCTGGCTACGTACCTGATTAGAGGATCTTCCATCTGACGTCTTATCAGGTTTTCTTATCCTTCAGGCAAGAGGGAAAGAAGAAACTGTTTTGCTGGCAAATGCTCTTCGATTTTTGCAGCTTTTGTGCTTGCAAGGAAAGGGGGGCTAGCCCAAGGCAGAACGGCTGTCCGTGCTGGGAATTTCAAACTGCCTTGTGCAGGACAAAGTAGGTCTCTCCCACTCTGCTCTAAGTTTTGTTTGATTTAATCTTATCACGAGCTGAATCCGTTTACTGCGAGGACAATAATTGCTTATCAACATTTTAGCTTCTTCTCTTTTTCTCCTCCGAAAAATTATTTACTCAGAGGCTTTTAAAATGGCGCCGAGCAGGCTGGTTTCTCCGGTAATAACGAACACTTTTTGCTAATTCTCACAAGACTTCAAAAGAATTCAAAACAAAAGAGATAGCTTATCACATGTTTTGGTTTCACAATAGAAGAATTTTACTCCTTCATTAACTTTGCTTATTTGGAAGTTAAATGGTGATGAATCTGTTGAACGGTCTTGTTACAATGTTTACTCACTGAAACTTTTGCCAAGCCTTAAATTTCAAAATAAAAGCCTCTTTACTTAAAGCTGCATATTTAGGCAATAGAGTTTTATTAACTGCAGGCAGACAAATTTTGAAATGGCCTCAAAACCAAATATTAACTTGAAGTCGTCACCCTCTACTTCCAGGGGCACAACCTCAGTGCCTGGTACAAAGCTGCAGCCTCCGCTTCCTACGCCCCCTGCTGGGGATGTGTTAACGAAAGAATTTTTTCTGAGTAATCTAAGCGAGGCTTTTAATGCACAGACAATTAAAATGGAAGATAAATTTAGAGATAATAGAGAGGAGAGAAAAGAGGAAATAAAAGAAATGAAAGAAGAAATTAAAAGTGAAATTAAAAGTGAAATAAAAGGACTTAAACAGGAGTTGTATGAGAAATTTGAGGCTAAGGTTGATAAAATTAGAGACGACATGCTGAGTCTTGTAACTGTATTAACAGAACATATTTCTGGAGTGGAAGATACTCTAGAGGTTCTTAATGATGCCAATGCTAACTTGACATTGAAAACAGAGGTGGTGGAACAAAAAGTGGAAAATGCTGAAAAAGAAATTATTATGATACAGTACCGACAAATGGAGTTCGCATTAAGAGTAAGGGGGCTGCGTGAGGAGAAACAGGAGAACCTGAAACAGATCCTATCGGAAGCTTTTGACCGCCTGATGGGAAGACCAGGAACCAACCAAGGCTGGCAAATTGACAAAGCTTACCGCGTTAACTCCTGGCTGGCAAAGCAGAAGCAGCTTCCTCGAGACATCGTTATATATTTTACTACAAGAGAGTTCAGAAATATGGTACTGCAAGCGTCTTATAACACTAAGCTTCAAATTGGCGGTCAAGACCTGGCTGTTTTGAAAGAGATACCACCTCAAATGTTAAGAGCCAGAAGAGACTACGCTTTTTTGGTCGAAGAACTCAGAAATCGTCAGATACAGTATAGATGGGATGCACCATTTGGCATCATATTTACATTTGATAAGCAAAGGTACCGCCTCAACTCTGTATGGAAAGCCCGAGATTTTTATTATAATATATTGAAGGCCGGACACCCTGCACCATCTGGACCTAGAGAAAGACCACAAGAAGGACAGGATAGACAGCAAACTACACAACCACCAGACAAGATGGAGCATCTCTCTTCTCTAGAAGTGCAAGGTGCTATGGAACCAAGACCTAGCCGCATGACTACTAGACGTATGGAGAAACAAGCTAAGAGGCAACAGCATCAACAATCATCGGCCATCGATCAAGGAACTACAACAACAAATCTGGAAGCAGTGGGAGGAGCTAGACCTAAGGTTAAACAGGCCGTGCAGGAAGCTCTAAAAATGCTTCAACCAACCAAAGATGACAACTAAGATTTTAACATGGAATGTCAACGGACTGAACTCTCCACAGAAGAGGAAGAAAATATTTCATTATCTTAAACAGTTTAAGAACGATGTAATTTGTTTGCAAGAAACTCATATCAAGTCAACTGATCAAAAATATTTGATCAACTCAAAACTTGGTCAACATTTTGCAGCTTCTGCTATGGAAAAGAAGAATGGTATAGTTGTATACTTAAGAAAAGATATGAAAGCTGAATTAATAGAAGCAGATCCCTTCGGAAGATATATTGCTTTAGACTTAATCTTAGAAGGGAAAAAGACATTACTTTTGGGAATTTATGCTCCCAATCAACAGCAAGATAGATTCTATAGAAATCTTCATGCTAAATTAGTACAGTGGGACTATAGTTCCTGTATACTATTGGGTGACTGGAATGGAGTGATAGACACTAAGAGAGATAAGAAGATTTCCCGCCTAAATACCAAGATGCGAGCAAAGTTACCCAAATCTTTCTTTGACATTATGGATGATTTTGAATTGAGGGATATCTGGCGAGAAAGAAATGCAGAGGAATATGACTTCACTTTCTTCTCGGACAGGCATCAATCCCTTTCAAGGATCGATTTTATTCTAACCACTAATGATTTGCTTTCTAGGGTCAAGAAAACAAAGATTGCAGCTAGAGTCCTTTCGGACCATAACCCAGTTTGGATGGAGTTGGGAAGGGTAGTGCAGGCAAGAAGGTTTTGGAGACTGAATGAAAATTTATTTAGATATGAAAACTATATTAATGATTGTAAAAAATTACTATCTGAATATTTTGTTTTGAATATGAATAAGGGTACATCTATGGAATTTGTATGGGATGCAAGCAAAGCGTATATGAGAGGAGTTTTGATGAATATAAATAAAACACATAGAAATAAGCAAGGGCTAAAACGAACAGAACTGGAAGAGGAAATTAAGAGAAAAGAGCTGGAGTTAACAAGGAAACCAGACGATACAAAGGTTAAGGAAGCTATTAACATATTAAAATCTCAATTTGACATGTTGATCTCTGACCAGGTAGCTACTAATTTATTATATGCAAAACACAATACTTTTTGTAATGCAAACAAACCTGGCAGATGGTTAGCTTATCAGATTAGGAAAAAAAGGAAAACTCGAAATATATCTAAACTGATTTACAGAGGGAAAGAGGTGTTCCAACAGGAAGAGATTCAAAAGGCTTTCTGGGAATTTTTTACAGAACTGTATAAAGGGGATAAAATTAATGGTTTAGACATAGACAAATATTTAGACAAGGAGAAAATACCTTCAGTTAGAGAAGAACACAGGCAAAAATTGAATCAATCAATAACCTCGGGGGAAATCCTGCAGGTAATTAAGCAATTAAAGCCAGGGAAAGCACCAGGTACAGATGGCTTGACAGCGGTTTACTACAAAAACTTACAGTTAGAAATGGTAGAACCTCTTAGAGAATTATTTAATATGATTCAAACGGAAGGTAAAGTCCCTCCATCTTGGAAGACAGCGTTTATATCTTTGATACCCAAAGAAGATCAAGATACTACTCAACCCAAAAATTATAGACCCATTTCATTACTGAATGTAGATTATAAAATTTTTACTAAAATATTAGCAAATAGGTTAATGTTGGTCATTCAACAATTGATACATACGGACCAAACAGGTTTTATACAAGGGAGACAGATGAAAAGTAATGTCAGATTAATTATTAATGCATTAGAATATTTGGGAAAGAACAACCAGATCCCTGCTGCGTTTATATTTTTGGATGCTGAGAAGGCCTTTGATCGAGTTAACTGGCAATTTCTGCTGAAGATATTGCAAAAAATGCAGATAGGAGATAATTTTTTACAGTCAATTAAAGCAATATACCAACAGCAAACAGCACAAATCATAGTCAATGGAAGTTTAACAGACTCTTTTCAAATTGGAAAAGGTACAAGACAGGGTTGTCCTTTGTCCCCATTATTGTTTATTATAACTTTGGAAGTATTGTTGAATAAAATACGGGGCTTGGATGGTTTAAAAGGGATCAAGATTAGGCAGCAAGAATATAGAGTCCGCGCTTTTGCGGATGATTTGGTCATAATATTGGAACAACCGCAGGAATCCAGTATGGTTTTAATGAATACGATTAATCAATATGGTCAAGTGTCTGGCTTTAAAATAAACTTAGGAAAAACCAAAATATTAGCTATAAATATGAATATTAAACAAAAGGAAGAATTAGGAGTGATGCTAGGATGTGAGGTAGTTAAAAAAGTCAAATATCTTGGAGTTAACATTTTAACTTCAAATGGGAAATTATATAAGCATAATTATGAACCACTTTGGCATAGCATACAGACAGAGATGAAAAAATGGGAGAAATTGCACTTATCTTTGCTGGGCAGGATAGCGGCAGTGAAAATGAACATTTTACCAAAATTTTTATTTCTTTTCCAAATGTTACCTATACTTAAAAAAGATGCGAACCTTTTAGAATGGCAGAAGGGTATCAACAAATTTGTGTGGGCAGGAAAGAAGCCGAGGGTAAAGATGAAAATAATGCAAGATGTACGTGAGAGAGGAGGATTGAAACTACCTAATTTAAAACTATATTATGATGCAGTGGCATTATCTGTAATTAGTGATTGGATTCATTTAACCAATGATAGAATATTGAACATTGAGGGACACGATCTGGTATTTGGTTGGCATGCTTACCTGTTATTCAACAAAAAATTGGATAAGAACTTTAAAAGTCATATTTTGAGAAATGCTTTATTGCGGGTTTGGAAGAAATACCAATATAAATTAAATGACAAGATACCCATGTGGGCAATTCCTAGACATGCAATTGAAAATATGAATACAGCACAAAAACAGGATAGATTTACTTACAGACAGCTTCTTACCTCGGAAAGGGGGGTATTACAATTAAAATCTTTAGAGGTATTAAAAGAGGAGAAGGTAGTTCAAACATGGTTCCAGTATGGGCAATTACAGGCTAGGTGGAAAATAGATCAAAAAATTGGCTTTATTCAAGTTGAGGATAATCTGTTTAAACAAATAAGAGATCAAAGCTTAATGCATATAAAGAGGATATATAATGTATTAATACAGATGGATTCGGAAACAGAATTAGTTAAAGATTGTATGATAAAATGGGCTCAAAATATTGAGGAACCAATAATGTTGGATACATGGGAAAGAATTTGGGTAAGAAATGTGAAATTTACACAAGCTCAAAATCTGAGAGAAAATTTTTACAAGATGTTTTATAGATGGCATTTAGATCCTAAAAAGTTGGCTGCTATGTATCCGAATGTACAGCCTAAATGTTGGAGGTGTGGTTCTCTCGATGCTACATATTATCATATATGGTGGACCTGCCAAAAGGTTAAGGCATTTTGGATAAAAATATGGTGGGTCATGCAAAATGTTTTTAAAAAAAGGATAAAGTTTATTCCTCAGTTATTTTTACTAGGTATATGTACTGATTTTACAGTGGTAGAGACCAATTTGATTCTGCACCTGATAACTGCAGCAAGACTGTTGGTGGCGCAATATTGGAAGAAGGAAGACTTGCCTACAATCCAAGAATGGACATTGAAAGTAACAAACTTAGCTGAAATGGCTAAAATATCGGCATATCTCAAAGATCATTCAAATGAGAGATATAAACGAGACTGGAAAAAATGGATTGACTATATACAAAATAAATACGGGACTAAGAAATTCCAGTTAGCCTATGCTTAAGATCAGAAATGATTTAAACTGTTAAAAGTTAGTTCAGTAAGAAGAAGCTAAGTTCAATCTAGAATGTCATTAATTTCTTTATTTCTTTTTTCTCAATAGATTTTAGACTGTGTTAGTTAAAAATCCATACCGTGTACGGGTTCTGGGAAGTCGGGGGGGGAAGGAGGAGGGGGGATGGGGGGGTGGAGGGAGGGAGGGGTACACACAACAAAAAAAATTGTATTTCAATGTCTTAATGATTGACAAATGATGACATATTTGTGTTTGTTTTTTTTTAAAGAAAAATAAAAAAGTTCTCTTAAAAAAAAAAAAATTAAAATAAAATAAACAATTTAAAAATATTCTATACTCAATACTTTTAGATAAAACGATTTAAAAATATTTTATCCACAATAGATTTAAAAGTATTGTGGATAGAATATTCTTAAATGGTTTATTTTAATTTATTGTGTATAGAATATTTTTAAATGGTTTTATTTTAATTTATTGTGTATAGAATATTTTAAATGGTTTTATTTTAATTATTGTGTATAGAATATTTTAAATGGTTTTTAAGGATTTTTTATTATTTATAGAATATCTTTTTTTAAAAAGTATTTTTACAGAATTTTTATTTATTTATTGTTTATAGAATATGTTTATTACAAGAAATGTTATTCCTTTTTTCAAATGTTTTATTTGTGATGCAATATGTTGCTTTTAAGTGTGCAGGTTGGTGCATGGTTTATGTGTCTCAAAGTGGCTGCTTTTCTATGGGCAGACCAGGTTGGTGCAAGGCAGCTTTGCCAGATTTTGTGTCTTTCTGTAGGTTACCTGGTTGTTTATGTAATTGTGAGGTGGGTTGCAGGTTCTGTGAGCTTTCTGGCACTGTCCTTTATAATTTCCCACAATGCCTTGATGGTTTTTTATTCCAGTGGCTTTGTCTTTCCTGTCCTTAGGGTTAGGGGAAAAAACTGGTTTCATCTGCAGTCAGTTGGGGGGAAATTGTTATTTTGGGGTGTTTTCCTGGCACTGTCATAGTTTGTGTGTGTGGGTGTGTAATGTCCCACAGTTATCTACACATTAATAATGATCAAGTACTAATAATATTTCCTTATACAGTTTAGTGACTTTTCCTTACATAATTGGTGTTTTCTTTCATACTTTTAGATGTCTAATTTCTGTTTGTTAGTTAGCAATTGATAAAACAAATCCCACGTGAAAAAGTATTCAAAGCCTTCTTGATTTTAATTGTCAATTTATTCATTCCTGCACATTCTAATATTTATTCATTTTCATATCTTTGTTTTTCCATTGTTGTGCAAACACAATTCCAGCAGCTGTTAACATGTGTAAAATTAAATATGTATTGTATTTCCTTCGAAATACCAACAAAATATTTCTGGTTTTAAATCCATATCTTGCTTTACCATTGCTTCTAACCATGACACAACTAACTCTTGAATAGCTATTTGGTCTATCCTAAGTACTGAATCTAAATCATATATTCCTATTTTTTTAACTGAGGAATAAATTTCAGAAAAAGAAATCTGTATTGCTCTGTGAATCTACCTATGACATCCATTCTTGATCTAACTTCTTAGATGAAAAACTATATCTTTCCTGCTTGTTGGGGGATATCCTTCCTGAAAAGACTGTACATTGTTGGGTGAAAATTCTGTTACCTGTAGTGTAGTCCTAAGCTTACCACCACAATCGAGTCCAATATTGTTTTATTTCTTCTGCAGTTAGTATTATTTAACAGGATGAAGAGGCAACAGAGTATGACTGCTAGGACAGTCATCCTTGCTTTGTAAGTAGTTGTTTTATTGCTTTGAGTGCTGGTTTCAACCTTAATGTGGTAGGTTTAGGTTTATTGGACTTGGGGGCAATATGCAAGCAATTAATAGTGCATGCAATTAAAGTCTTCCTTTCTGTGTCTCTTTGTGCAAGTCATTCGTTGGAGCAAGTGTAATCAGTGATGTAGAAGACTGGCATTGTCCTTCTGTAAGTAGCTGTCATTATTGTATTGTGTGCTTGTTTAATCCTAATGCAGTGCATGCAATTGAAGAATTCATTTCTGTGTCTCTTCTTTCTGCAGGCCATTCATTGGAGTCAGTGATATTGAAGACTGGCAAGGACAGTCATCTTCCTTCTGTACGTAGCTCTTTTATTGATTTGTGTACTTATTTTAATCTTATTTAAGTAGTAAGTACACAAAATAATAATTTTCCTTTTTTATATCTTTTTGTAGATCATTCATTGGAGCAAAGAATTCAGTGACACTCCCACCCAGTCACATGACAGCCAAGCCACTCCTGCCTGGTCACTGGCTGGCAAGCCACTCCCACCCAGTCACATGGCTGACAAGCCACTCCCACCTGGTCATATGACTGGCAAGCCACTCCCACCCAGTCACATGGCCAGCAAGCAACTCCCACAAAGCAGGCCACACCTACAGAAGAGGTTCTAAAAAATTTTGAAACCCACCACTGTGTAAGAGCAACAAAAAGGTCTATCCATTGTCACCAAAGCAATAACAATAGCACTTAGACTTATATACCGCTTCACTGTGCTTTTACAGCCCTCTCTAAATGGTTTACAGAGTCAGCATATTGCCCCAACTATCTGCATCTTCATTTTACCGACCTCAGAAGGATGGAAGGCTGAGATAACCTTGAGCCACTCAGAATCGAACTCTTGGCAGTGAACAGTGACTTAGCCTGCAATACTGCATTCTAAGCACTGCGCCAAGACCACAAATCAATTCTCCCCGGAATTCTGAGTATCCTATTCTGTGTATTCTGCTGCTCCATGTATTCTTACCAGCTTCAATAACAGGTCTCTGCTGTATGGTGGATTCTTGAAATGGGCAGGGAATTGAACTGATCTCCAAGATTTCTCCAAACTGTTACCATCCATTCAAGGATTCTGTGTTGATTCAGCTTTAGAAGTTTAGTTCATTCACAATTCTAGTATTTCAATTGGAGCACTCTAGAAAAAGGATGTATTAAGTCACTTTGCTGAGGCCAAATTTCTTGTTCAGTCTTTATCACTTATTGAGACATAGGACCCAGTTTGGTCTAGTGGTTAAGGCATCAGGCTAGAAACTAGGATGCTCTGGGTTTTAGTCCCACTTTAGACATGAAAGCTGCTGGGTGGCTTTGAGCTATTTTGTCTCTCTCAGTCCAATTCAGTTCACGGTGTTGTTGCTTGTGGGGAAAATAGTGGAGAAAAAAGTATAAGATTTTTGTCACTTGCAATTACAAATAAAAATAATAAAGGTGGGATTAAAAAAAAACTAATCTAATCTATGAGCACCCCCAAAGCAAAAGAGTGGGATTCAGCCGGTTCAGACCAGTTCAAGCAAACCAGATGTTAATTTTAATCTGGTTTGCTAAACTGGTATTTACAAAGACTGGCTGATCCTGCCCTGCCCCTCCCAGGCGTTTACACGCAGCCCGTTCCTTATGCCAGATAAATGCAGGGCCCACGCGGAGGTTCTGGGAGGGCAAAAAATGGACCTACCAGAAGTCCACAAACGGGTCCGTTTCTGGCCTCCGGAGCCCGGGAGAGGCTATTTTCACTGTGTGTAATCAAGAAATAGCAATAAAAATATGCAGAACACTAAAAAAATTATACCAAATAAGCAAGGAAGGAGTTTGTTCTCTTTTTAAATCCTCTTGTGGCTATTAAATCTGAAATGGAAAATACATCTGTATCTCATTGTATTTCATTATATATAAAGTCTTTAAACATGACTCAATAATCCCATCCTTCAGGATCTAATCTGAAATTAATCTGACAGAAGAAAATGAAGTGACTGGGACATTATTTTTCTCATACCATTCAAGGTGGTAATTTGGGCACTTAAATTTAAAACTTTGATAATTCCATTTCCAGAGTATATGGACAGTATCTTTTGAGTGCAGCAATCAAGAAAGAATGAGGGGAAGAATGAAGATTGAATGAATGGCTGAACTCAATGAAATTAAAATGGAGCTCTGTTCAACATTTTTAAGTCTTTTATAACCGAATGTGTTCTGTTCTCTTTCCGTATCTCCTTTTTTTCCCCTCCCCACATTTTGCACTTCTTTTATTCTTGTAGATTCTTTTTCTCACCTGTCTCGTTTTCTACTTTTATTGCCTGGCTACAATTATAATAATTTACCTGGGAATAATGCAACACCAGCTATATACACTTTACGTTGTTCATGTAATATTTAGTAATTTAATTTCGTAAGATTAAAGCTGGCCGTAGCCTTGCCCTCTTTGACTCTTGCTTCTTTTCAAAACCTGGAACTATGCTTCCCTGAGCTAAAGTGAAATGCTAAAATTCTGAAAACCGAAGAAGGCAGGGAGTTCACAGCACCAACTGGTTTTGCAAATGATCCTAGTTAAGATTTAGAGAGAAATGTATTGTTGTGTCAATGAACCTTTTACTCTTTAAGATGCCTTTCTTCTTCTCCTTCTTGTACACTGCAAATTCTATACTAATATAATTTGGGGGATCAAAGTATCATTCAGGAAGAGGAATTGCCTGCTTTCACCCTATTTGATGGATAATTGGATACAACCTATAAAGATCTACCACACTTGTTAACTTTAAGGGACTTTAATACTAGCTGGGGAATTCTGGGAGTTTAAGTTTAGAAATCTTAAAAACTGACCAGAGTTGAGAAACATAGATCTAGTGCAGGGATGTCAAACTTGATTTCATTGAGGGCCGCATCAGGGTTGTGTTTGACCTCGGAGGGCCAGAGGAGGTGTGGCCATAGTAGGCATGGCCAGCTCGATATCACTCATGTCGGGGGGCACCTGTCGTGGCCAAGTGCTAAGGCAGGACTTCCCTGAGACCTTCACTAACTCTCATTATAATCTCCTTCCTTCTTTCCTTTCCTTTTCTTTTTCCTTCCCTCTTCATTCTCCTTTCTTCTCCCTTCCCCTCTTTTCTTGTTTTTCCTTTCTTGATCTCTTCCCATCTTCCCATATTTTCCTTTGTCTTTCCTCTTTCCCTTTCTCCTTTCCTGTCTCTTCTTGCTTGCTCAAATGCAAAAGGGGAAACATTTCTCCTTTTGTTTTGTTTTTAGTTTAGTTTGCCCTCAGCCAACGAAAACGGAGTCCTTTGCTGTTTCCAGGCTGACCCCGCGGCCAGCCCTGTGGGCCAGATCTAAGCACTCCGTGGGCTGGATCCAGCTCATGAGTTTGACACCCCTGATCTAGTGGGTCAGACTATCACCCCAAGAAGCTTTGACTATTCTGATTAACCAACATTTTTCCCATTCCTTCATTGATCTTTTTTTAAAATAGAGATCATGTCACAGAGAGACCAATCTCCAAACTTCTGTATATAGAAAGGCATCCCAAAATATGTTCAGATAACAACTGAAGAGCTTTTCATTGGGTCGTTATTCCCAGTTAGTGTGTTCAAAGAAGAAAAATGACTCTACTCCAACAGTAACATTTGTTTTATTTTTCTTTAATTCTGTTTCCATTTTCCAAACGATTGTTATGAGAAATCTACCCTGGTTTCTATTGCTTATTACTTTGATATTTCCAATTAAATGGCACACATTTTCAGACATTGCATCGCACCTTCAGGCCATTATAACCACTTAATGTCATGCAGATTAGACAAAGATTTTCTATTTTAGCAGTAATTAAAAAGGCTGCCTTCTAAAGAGGATCTAGTCAGTCTTCTCCTGTTTATATCTTCCGTGTTCCCCTCCCCTCAAAGTTTTGAACTTCCTTACTCAATTTGTCTTTAACACAATGGACAAAATAAATGTGAAAAATTCACAAAACGTTCATTCTTTTTAAAGACTTAATTGTGCAACAAGATGAATGGAAATGCATGCACTGAAATTCTTTATTAATTTTTCAAATCTAACAAGAGCTTATTTCCAGTTGCATAGTTAATAGCCTGTGCTAATGCTGGCTATATCTGGAATTGATTAAAGCTGGATGACTAGAAGAGCTTTTACAGATATAATACGATACTTGCATTTGATACTTGACAGGGGGTGGGGAAGTTATGGGAATGTCTCATTTCTGGGATCTTTCGGTGTTGAACCTGAGGCATAGGAAATACGGGTTCTATTCATCTTCAACATTATTGGTGGGCTACTTTACACTTTCAAGGGTAGCATCAGAAGGATTTTAAAAAGTACACAAAAAGTAGTGGACTTCAATTGTTTAGTTTACTTCATTGTCATTGCACATTGTACAATGAAATTAAATGCTATCTTCAGTGTACATTATAACTATAAAAATAAAAACACAAGGACACATCCTTCGCAAACTATATAATTGAAATTGAAAACCCGATATTGCATTAATATTGCACTATATTGCAGAAAAATATAGTTACTGCCTTGGGATGGAAGCTGTTTTTCAGCCTATTTGTCCTTGTTTTTCTTATCCTGTACCGCCTGCCAGATGGTAATAGTTCAAAAAAAGAGTGCCCAGGATAAGATGGATCTTTAAGAATGTTTTGAACTTTCTTAAGGCAGTGGAAGCTATAAAGCTGTTTCAAAGAGGGGAGGGAGCAACCAATGATCCTCTGAGCAATGACATTAAACCTCTGGAGTGCTGTCCTATCTGCCACTGTGCAATTGGTAAACCATGCACAGGTTCAGTAAATTAACATACTCTCTACAGTGCAGCGGTAGAAGGTCACCAGCAGTTTTTCATTCAGTTGTCTCAGTGTGGTCATGCCTACTACCTTGACTTCCTTCTTGCACCCTAGGAATGCCCCTTTCAAGCCTCACCTTCCCATGTGAATTATTTCTTTATGACAAGAGGATTAGGTCTATGGGTTGCCTGAAGCAGTAAGGGAGTGATCACAAAAGTATTTTATGGAGAAGTTAGGGAAT